>NC_067227.1:29883399-30103399 GCF_019924925.1 Ctenopharyngodon idella
TCTATATATCCGTCTGTCTGTCTACCTATCAATCTATCCATCTGTCTGTCAATAGTTTATCTATCTATCTATCTATCTATCTATCTATCTATCGATCGAAAACTTTGATTTCGTTTCAGTAAAAAAAATTATTTCAGTGCTTTACTAGTACTATGGTGTTCTTGGAAGTAATGTGAAGTACCATATTAAAACACTGGCACATGAATTTTAGTACCACCTTAGCAACGTCTTAGCAACCGCCAGCAACACCCTAGCATCATGACAGTGAGTTCTGCACTGGTAAACTATCTACTAAATATGGAAAAATTCATTTTGTTCTGTACTGAATCTAACAGTCCACATCAGTGTGACAACAGCACACATCTGCCATTCAGACAGATCCATTCCTGCATTCTCTCTGAACTAAAGCACTCATTCCTTATAAGGGACCTTCTACCACGCATCTGCTGCACACGCACCGACAGGTGGAGAGAGTCAAACGCTGACACACCAAAGCTCACGTCTGGCTCAACTAGATTCAGAGGTTTGAAATAACAAGATCTCTTTGGCTTTGATGCTGCCTAATTACTTCCACAAGAAATGCCATTTTATCATGAATGGACGAACCAGAGCTTGAAAAAACACTTCGAGCCACCGGGCGTGTAAGAATGCAAACTATTCCCGATGCAAGAGCCTTACAGTGCAGCCGATCAAGCATGACACATTCAATAAAGCTCTTCATCTGAGAGGGTCTGTATGTAACATGGACATTAACTAATATGCATTAGGCATGTGCAACTAATATGCATTCAAGATTTAATATTAAAATACACATGGACATATAAGAGAAAGTCTATATTTAGATCTTGCAACTGATTTACACTTTTAATCACATAATGCAGTATTAAGGTCTGTGGTGTGACAGATTCATTTTAACCCTCTGATGTGTTGTCCACTGCAGTAAACGGATCTTTAACATTTTAACCATTCAGGGTGTGATGTTACATCCAAACACCATGGGCGATCACCTTTGACCCTATCCCCTAATTCTATATGACCCATAAATTAAATTAAAAATGGGTGATGAAAGTGGCACAGTACTTTAATAGTAACTATTAGGTGTCCATTTTAATAGACAGATCTGCAAGTCTCTCAAATTAGATACATGTATAATAATCCAAGAATAAAAAAAAGTTTAAAGTAGTTTTAGTTGTAGGCTATAGCATGGCATGTCCCATCTGCAAGTTTTAACAGACAAGTCAAAAACAATAATGCACGCAAGCAAGGTGTTTGAGAAATAACGACTCGTATCCTAAATGCTTTCTTTGCTTGGTTGATTTGTGTTGAACTGGTTCGCTGGGAGCGTGTGTAACTGTGCACTTGCTGAAGACTGTAACAAATGCAGCAAACACCAAACAACAAAGGTATCGCCGTGACGTCACACCCATATATATGTCTTACCTTCCGCAGTTCAAAGCGTTTCTTCACTCTACCTGCTTCAGAAACACTTTAGCACAATCTGGTGTCGGTTAATGTGTGTCCAACATGGAAAAGTCCGGTCCGCTCGCGACTCCTGCTCCGTCTCTGATCTGTGCTGTTACTCGCGGAGCATCGAAACTTCCCGGCAGGAACCGACAGGACGCGAGACGCGCAGCGCAACACGTGGATGACGGACAGACAGACGCACTGGAAAGCTGAAGCTGAAAGTCATTTCTCATGGGAATGAAACTGAGGCAGGGAGCGGTGCGGTGACACCTTATACAGAACCACAGCGACACCCTTCGGTCAGAGATGGCACATCCATCCATCCATTCATCCATCCATCCATCCATCTATACATCTGTCTGTCTATCTATACATCTGTCTGTCTATCTATACATCTGTCTGTCTATCTATCTATCTTTACATCTGTCTATCCATCTATCTATCTTTACATCTATCCGTTCATCTGTCTATCTATCTATACATCTGTCTGTCTATACATCTATCTATACATCTACCTATCTATCTATCTTTCTGTCTGTCTATCCATTTGACTGTTGGTCTATCTATCTATCTATCTATCTATCTATCTATCTATCTATCTATCTATCTATCTATCCATTTGACTGTTGGTCTATCTATACATCTATCTATCTATCTATCTATCCGTCGGTCTATCTATCCATCCATCCATCTATACATCTGTCTATCTATACAATTGTCTCTCTATCTATACATCTATCTGTCTATCTTTACATCTGTCTATCTTTACATCTGTTCATCTGTCTATCTATCTATACATCTGTCTGTCTATACATCTATCTATACATCTACCTATCTTTCTGTCTGTCTATCCATTTGACTGTTGGTCTATCTATCTATCTATCTATCTATCTATCTATCTATCCGTCGGTCTATCTATCTATCCATCCGTCTATCTATCTGTCTATCTATCCATCTATCTATATCTGTCTATCAATCTATATCTATACATCTGTCTGTCTATCCATCTATCTATACATCTATCTATCTGTTCATCTGTCTGTCTATCTATCTATCTATCTATCCATCTGACTGTTGGTCTATCTATACATCTATCTATCTATCTATCTGTCTGTCTATTTATCTATCCATCTGACTGTCGGTCTATCTATACATACATCTATCTATCTGTCTATACATTATCTATCTATACATCTATGTATCTATACATCTATCTGTCCATCTATTGTATATCTGTCTATCAATCTATCTATCTATCTATACATCTGTCCATTTATCTATCCACCTGACTGTCGGTCTATCTATACATCTGTCCATTTATCTATCCACCTGACTGTCGGTCTATCTATCTATCTATCTATCTATACATCTGTCCATTTATCTATCCACCTGACTGTTGGTCTATCTATCTATCTATCTATCTATCTATCCATTTGACTGTTGGTCTATCTATACATCTATCTATCTATCTATCCATCCGTCGGTCTATCTATCCATCCATCCATCTATACATCTGTCTATCTATACAATTGTCTCTCTATCTATACATCTATCTATCTTTACATCTGTCTATCCATCTATCTATCTTTACATCTGTTCATCTGTCTATCTATCTATACATCTGTCTGTCTATACATCTATCTATACATCTACCTATCTTTCTGTCTGTCTATCCATTTGACTGTTGGTCTATCTATCTATCTATCTATCTATCCATCTATCTATCTATCCATTTGACTGTTGGTCTATCTATACATCTATCTATCTATCTATCTATCTATCTATCTATCTATCTATCTATCTATCCATCCGTCTATCTATCTGTCTATCTATCCATCTATCTATATCTGTCTATCAATCTATATCTATACATCTGTCTGTCTATCCATCTATCTATCTATCTATCTATCTATCGTACATCTCTATCCATCCATCTGTAAAATAGAAAAGGAAGCTTCATAAGCCCAAATGTAACTATTATGCAATGAGGATTTGAGATTCACTCTAAAATGTATTAGGCAAAAGAGTGCAATTGACAATTTATGCTCAGGGAACGCACAAAAGCTATCTAGTTCCTGTGCATGTTATAAAAGAAGGCACATGAACGGGGAGAGGTTTTCAATAGGAAATGTTTTATTAGATTGCAGAATTACATTTTTTAATTCAGGCAAATGTGCAAAGGGTCCAAATTGAATCAATTACATTGCAATCGCTTCTATCATAGTCATACCTAAAGAAAACACAACACAAAATAGTTTGCATTAGGAAAGGTAAGATGTTAGCTTGAAATGTCTTACAAATAATCATTGCAATGAAAAGATCATCAAATCGTGGTTCAAGATACAAAATCATCTGTGCAAAATCTCACATTATAAAATATTTTAGGAAGAAATACAGACATGAAATTCAATGTCATACAAATATTGTGGACAGATTTTTCTTTTGAATGGAAATTTCTTTTAAAGCAGTAATTAAATGTTACGAGTGTGAAACGTCTTTCAAGTGATTGACTTCTGAAGTCAGCACACAACAAGAGACAAAAGCACTTTGAAATGTTACATAAAGGATTGAAATTCTAAGGACACTTTAAAGAAATGTCTCGGTTGGAAGAGGTCTGGTTAATGTTAAGATTAACCCTAGCGGTCATCACCCTACAACTAACACTAATACACATTTCAGACGGCATCACCTTGGGCTAAACCAGAGCTGATTTAATCATGTGTCCACAGGCGCTCCTTCAGGCCCTGCGCTCAGACGAACACAATCAAGCTCTAGTTTTTCATTTCGAAAAAGACGTATCAGTCCTACCCTCTGGCTTTTTGTACAAAATTAGAGCATAAAAGTTTAATTAATAGAAAAAATGATCTCCTCTAATTGACATAATTAGAGAGTGAGGTTCAACTGATGTCTGTCTTATGAAGATAAAAAAGAAATTTAATAAGGTGCTTCTCGCTGATTGTTTAAAGAAAAAAAGCTACATTTTTAAAATGAGAAATTTCTTATTGACCACATTTACATGCACATTGTCACGGAAAAGATGTTTACATGTTATTCAGATATTCCTATATACAGAAGTGGCCAAAAGTGATGTCCGGAGGGGATTTTTATTTTTTATGACCCTACAAACTCGATTAAACAATCAAAATGGGAGAAATATATATTTATTTATTATAATTAATTAATCGCATCCAAAATAAAAGTTTGTGTTTACATAATATATGTGTGTGTACTATATTTAAATACACACACATACATGTATATAGTGTAATATTTGCATGCATATACTGTATATATATTTATATACTTTAAATTATATATAAATAAAACAAATTTTTCTTAAATATATACATGCATGTGTGTGTATTTATATATACATAATAATTATACACAGTACACACACATATACTGTATTATGTAAACACAAACTTGGAACAATTTTGGATGCGATTAATTGCGATTAATTGTTTGACAGCACTATTATATATTATATATATATTCCTCCCATTTTGATTGTTTAATCAAGCTTGTAGGGTCATAACATCGTGATTAATCATTTGACACCACTAATATATCTATCTATCCATCTATCTATCTATCTATCTATCTATCTATCTATCTATCTATTTTAAATACGAAGGAAAAACAAAACACTAAACTTGGTTAAGGTATTTGGCAAAAAAGGCATAAAAAATGCTCAAAAAGCTCACAGGAAAAAGCATACACTGACTACAATATCATCAGTTATTAATATTTCGTTGGTTCTCTCATTTTTGCATGTGTTCATAATCTCTTTGTATGACAGCCTGGCCAAAAATTATGTCGGCACAATTTGGCATGTTTCATTGTGTTACTACAAATAAACAATTTACTTCAAGCAAAACTATGCAATATGCTTGCAAAATCTTTAACAAATTTGTAATAATATTAAAATAAAAGGTGAAGATGTCCATTTTCCTAGGCCGGACATCACTTTTGGCCACTACTGTACATGTACGCAGCGTAAGTTACGGCAAACACGTTTGCAAGGTTACATGATGCATACTGTACATATAATCAATCCTGATATTGATGTGCATGTAAGATGTGGTCACGGTCTAAATATGAATTAGAATTGCATTAAAGCAAAGACGTTTACTATCTACACTGAGGACAAATTTGCCCTTTTTGATTTCGCATTAAAACATGGAACGGTTTTGAGCTACAGCATTCTTGGCGACTCCTTAGAAGTTTGACAATACCACCGCTGAACTGATACAAAACAGCAGAACCCAAACTCGACTGTCACCCTTTCCCTAAAGACACACGCAGACGCACACGCCGCCTGGGTCCCGCAGATTTCCAGAGAATTCTTCAGAGAACAGCGATAACGAGCATGAGGAACAGCTTTCATAGGTGCTTTCATCATCGACCGCACCTGGTGGAGTTGGCAGCTGTCTCCCACTCCCTCCCCCAAAACACACCCAGACTCGAGTGCTAGACACACACACACACATTCACATACATAAACAAACACTTTCTAACTGCACTGTCTTTGTACAGCTAACAAAATCTTTGAAGTGTTCACTGTGCGTTTTCTGTCTACATACTAGAGATGGGAATCTGATTCCGATTCTGATTCCTAAACGGTTCTGTTAATGATTCTTTTAGTAATTTTGAGGCAGAAAGAATGAATGATTGTAAAAGATTTTAGAAGGCAGCTGTCTGACTCTGAACATGGGAACATGGTTTGTGTAACATTAGCAACACATTATTAGCTGTTTGATAACGTAGTCAAGCTAAAGGCTAATCATTTCAATTACCACTATGTGTCCGATGTTGTAGAGAGCAATACATAATACGCATTACTATTCTTGTAGACGAGCCTGTATAATTCACTCTTCCACTTCTTCTTCTGAATCAGTTTCTGGTTCAAACATACAGTATATGGCTGAATTAAACCTGTATTTCCACTTGCCATTGTGTAGCTTTTACCACAGTTGACCGAGTGGATCAGGTTGTCCGAGCAGGTGTGACTGAGTGGAAGCAGGGACTAATTTGCATATTCATGAGTCTACGTATACTAAATGAAGCAAAGGTGTAGAGTTACATTCAAGCTATTTTAAGACATGAAGAAATTATTTTCACAGGAAGAAAATGTTTAAACATGTCATCTTGATTATCAAAGATGAGTTTTAAAGGATAAAATCATTGACTGCAGGGGACTCTAATCATTTTCTGTCTGCATGGCTTTTAAACTTCCAAAACTTTTTTTTCCAAAACATTCTTGACAACTTTTAAGTAAAACTGGCAGTTACATAAATTTCTTGAAATTCTAAATTTCAATTCATTTTAATTCAACTTCCTAACATTCTGAATTCAACTCTGAATGGCTCACAACCCTAAATGTAATCAAAACAACTGTGAAAAAGAAAGTTTTAAGCCATCTTTCCACTGCAAAGCCGCACAGAAGCAACCTTTACCACGAAAAGCTGTTTTCACAGACCTTTTAAATTAATTACACTTAAATTCTCATGCACAGCTGACAGAAAATGGTGGTTTAAAGTGGCTCTGATGCATGTTTTGCATATTTTATTAGTGTTTCTTCTGAATCGGTGTGGAATGTAAACGTTCTAGAACCATTAATGAAATCAAACCTCCTTAAAATGATTCCTGTTGTGGTATTTCTTTATAAAAAAGGAACTGGTTCTGATTAAGTTCTTGATTCCCAACCCTACTAGAAACACATTGTTAACTCAATACATGCCTCTAAAGCATGTGTGGGTTGATATATGCACACAAAACACACACACACAAACACGCTCACACCTGGCCTCGAAAACATCCGTCATTATCTTCAAATCACTCCATAAGGTCTTTCCCTTTTCTAGCAGATACCACATCTCTCTCCTCCTCCTCCACCTCCTTTAGTTGTTCCCTCTCTCCCTCCATCCCGTCGTCCTCCTCCACTTCCCCTGGGTTCGGCAGGCTGCTGTCCTCCCCCAGAATGCGGCACAGCTCTACCAGCCGCTGCTGCATCTTAGGAATTCCCGAGAGCTGGGTTTCGAGCCGAAGCTTCTCGTCCTGCAGGGAAATACGCGTGGAGGCGTCCAACTTCTCAAAGCGCCAGCCGCCTTCGCCATCAAACTGCAGCAGGTGGGAGTGGTACTTCCTGTAAGCAAAGGAAGTTTAGGTCAATGCTTGTTATTTGGATTTAAAGTAATGCAAAGATGCTGGTAGAAAAACCACTGGATGAAACAAAGTTTAAAGCTGAGCAGTGTCCTTACATGGGCTTTTTTCTTAAATTCCTGGAAAGTTTTACAGTAATATAAGCACGAAACTGCAGTATTATACACTTCTAAAGTTTATTATTATTTATTTATTTTCTATAAAGTTCTCTTATAAGGCTAATCCAGGTTTCTGAGATGGTCCTCACTGCAGAACACGAGATCTACATATCCCTAGATCTGCCCGTCTCTGCCCCCTGGATCTTGTGTGTTCTACAGTGAGGAGCTACTGAGGTTTCTTGCACCAAAAACAGTCGTAATTTAGTTTTTGACGACCATTTTTCACCCACTTTCATACCCATGAAAATAAGCATGCTCTTTTTACTACCATACTTTTAAGAAGTCTATATTCACTCATCCTCCGGATGAGACGTTAAACTGAGGTCCTGACTCCCTGTGGTCATTAAAAATCCCAGGATGTCCTTCGAAAAAGTGTAGGGGTGTAACCCCAGCATCCTGGCCAAATCTGCCTATTGGCCTCTGTCCATCCTCATGGCCTCCTAATCATCCCATATATATATATATATATATATATATATATATATATATATATATATATATATATATATATATATATATATATATATACACACACTGATTGGCTTCATCTCTGTTGTTAAAGTGGTTTGGTATAATTCCCTCCCAGAAGCGTCTCACGATTGTGTTCATGCGACAGCGTTTATTGCGTTTTGCCTGCGCGCTCTGAGGCGCAAGTAATTTATTATATACGAAAATTATTATATACAGTGGCTTCTACTGCAGCAACTTCCATTTTTCTTAGTGATATTTAGTGCCAGTTTTTCAGGAAGTGACAATTTTGTTCTCTTCGTCTCACTGGATGGAAACAGTGCTTTATTCGCAAATGTTTTATGTGATATTCCAAATTTGTGCACAAGTTAAATTCGCAACTTTGGATGGAAACATAGTTAGTGTCACATGGTCCTTCAGAAATCATTCTACAGTAATATGCTTATTTGCTGCTCAAGAAACATTTCTTAATATTATCAATGTTGAAAACAGCTTAATTTTTTTTGTGGAAACCGTGATACAATTTTTTCAGGATTCTTTGACGAATAAAAGGTTCAAAAGAACAGCATTTGGAATAGAAATCTTTTGTTACATTATAAATGTCTTTCTTTACTGTCACTTTTAATTAATTGAGTGCATCCTTACTAATTAAAAGTATTAATCTAAGCGATCTTATGTTAATGTGCTCATGGATGTGATGATCTCTTAAAAGATTCACATCATTTAGCTAACTTCCACACACCCTTTCTCCAAAACCTAAAATAAGACAGGATTCATATGCAGAGACCAGAGAGTGTGGGCCGTTTCCCTGATTCTTTTATTTTTTTCTAGCGCAATCACAGAAACAGATGTTTTCTCCCGTGACACCTATTTCCGATTTTATGCTGGGCATTCAGCACCTTTAACAACCCGTTATTGCAGCTTTGTTGGATAGTCTGGGGAGGGATTTTTGTGTTGTGAATACAGAGTATGTCTACACGGTACATCAAATTTCAACTTCTAAAGAGCAAGAAAAATCCTGTTTTCCATCATATGACCCCTTTAATCTTATGTGTTTATGATTCAATGCTTAGTTCCTGAATTAACATAAATACACTTTTTTTCCCCCCACAAGCAATAAAGGAACTGCTCTTCATTTTCATACAATTGAAAACCCACCAGAGAGAAGGACGGTGTGTAATAGAGAGAAGCGCAATCCCAGCATCCTTTGCAGCTTCAAAGATTTTGCCCTCCACATCAATACTCACAGCACTCGTGCACTCGTCTAGGAGGGCGTATTGAGGCCTGTTAGAGATAAACCACAGATTTATCAGCTTTAAACACACAAGTTGTTGGGGACTTTTTCAACAGACTTAAAAGCAGTAGTTGGCAGTCGAATTGTTTAATTTTTTATATTCTGACTTTCTTTCCCATTAATAAATATCTGAGTGGTTCTACAATAATCTCCCCTCAAGCAGCTGCTTGCTTCAAATGCAAAGTGAGCTGTATAGATTCCAAAAACACGAACTGAATCCAGTTAAATGCTATTAACACTCAGTAATTGAATATTTATCAATTCAGTGGCTTTAATGAAACCATGAGCAGTATCAAAATTTATCATCTTCAAAGGGGTAATTTTTCTTTCAGAGACAGGAAGTCATTCTAACAATTATTTCAAGCAACCGAAAGATCATTACTCGGAAAATACCCGAATAATATCCCTGATTCTTAACTGGGATTTAAATAGATGTTAGCCCAGGAATAAGTGTAGTGTGAAAAAACGATGGTACTATCATAATATATGTCCTAATATAACATAAATGTGTGTTATATTTGATAAAATGTTTACAACTGTCAGTCAAACAGATTTCTGCAAAGACGTACAGAAAGGATCAGTCTCTATATTATTAAATCTGGATGTAAACAGTGTCAAAATGTAAATACTCTTTGTGACGTACTTATGGTAAAACATCCTGGCCATGCCCATCCGCTGCTTCTCTCCTCCAGACAACACATCCTTCCAGTCGTTCAGTGCATCCCAACCTGACAATATTTAATAATGTTTAAATACTACTAGGGGTGTAACAATATTCAAACCGAACCAGAAAACAGCGATACACTCATAAGGTTCTCTCATGGCGTACCGAACGCCCCCCGCCCTCTGCTGCCACGGCCCAGCCCTGGCCCATTGTTGAGGTTGACCTCACTTTACAAATTTTTCTTCCTTGACATTTGATTAAATAGTAATTAGGGGTGTAACACTACACGTATTCATCCTGCAAACTTTCGGCACGTGTCTTATGTGCACACAACTAACCACCATTAACCACCAATAATCACAATTAGCTCCTCGTTTTGTTACTTCCGATAAGAAACAAAGTGTCATCTTTCAAATTCTCTCAATTTTATCATGAAATTTAAACAGAAAATGCCGTTTTGACGCTCTTTAATATGCCGTGACAGATCACTGTATGGGCGCCTCATTAGCGAGGGTGAGTAAACACGATCATCTCTTCCTCTTTAAAACTAGTTACAGAATAAACATAAATAAACATCTGAAGGTATGTTGAAAGATACAGTACAACTTACTGAAATGTATCATATCTCATGTAATCGCTCAATCAGTGTTTCAACGGCTGAAAGACATCAACAAAACAGCTTGTAAACAATATGTCACGTAGCATTACATTTACCTCAGGCAAGTCATTCAGTGTCCACAGCTTGTTAGTTCACCAGAGAAATGAACTCTTTCGCTAAATATATGCACTATATTTTAGGGGTGTTGAAATTATGCAGTAAATAGACCATAATCGATTATAGCCTACTGACGTTTGGCGGAGAGAGGCGAAACACAAAAGTGAGTAATAAAAAATGTGTGTGCGAGTGTGTGTGAACTTTATTGTATGTTTCAGGCGCTTTTGGTGTTTACTAGTTTATTAGTTCTAAATGCTCCTGTCATATGCTGTGTTCAGACTTAAGTTTTGTTTGATGTTTGCTACATTCAGGAAGTTCACTTTCTTGGAGCAGATAAAACAAAAGGGGAGTTCATATATCTGACTGCTTGTATTCATTGACGAAAATGTAGCCATGTGCAGTAATATTGAAAATTGAGGATGCAACGCATCGTGATGCATCGTGGAATTGAATTGACATGATAATCATAATCGAATTGAATCGTGAGACCAGTGATGATTCACAGGTCCTGACCCCCCGCGATTTCCGCCCATGTACTGTGTACCGTTACACCCCTAAATACTACTCATAATATATGCTTACAACCAATACAGTTTTGCTGCTACAGTATTACTGAATCATTTACACATTAATTATTAATTATATTTTATTAATATTTCATCTAAAACATCTGTTAGTTCAACACTTTACATGCAGTACACTAAATGTGTTGTGCTTGCTTTTATCTTGATGACACTGATGAAAATAAACAAACATTCATATATCAGACTGTGTGTACTACCATTCAAAAGTCTGGGGTGAATAATACTTTTGAATGTATTTAAAAGAAGTCTCTTATGTTCACCAAGACTGCATTTATTTGATTAAAAATATAGCAAGAAAAGTAATAATATGAAATATTATTACATTTGAAAATGACTGTTTTCTACTTGAATATATTTTCAAATGTAATTTATTCCTGTGATGCAAAGCTGAATTTTTAGCATCATTACTCCAGTCTTCAGTGTCACATGATCCTTCAGAAATCATTCTTATATACTGAACATTTCTTATTATTACCAATGCTGAAAAAAATGCTGATTCAAAAGAACAAAATTAATTTGAAATAGAAATCTTTTGTAACAAATTAAAAAATATATTTAAAAAAATGGTACTGTAAATATATATATATATATATATATATATATAGTAGTGGCCAAAAATTATGTCTGTAAAGGAATATTTGTTTTTAATGACCCTATAAATTCGATTAAACCATCAAAATATGACGAAAATATTTTATATTTTTAAAATATTTTAAATATGACTGAAGAACAAAACACTAAACTTGGTTAAGGTATTTATCTGACATTATTTTGGCAAACAATATTTAGCAAAAAAGCCAAACTTTATTTTACTATGCAAAAAAAAAAAAAAAAAATGCATGGAAAAACAAAAAGCTCATGGGTAAAAGCATACATCGACTATAACATAATCAGCTATTAATATGTCGGTGGTTCTCTCTTGTTTTTGCATGTGTTCATAATTTCTTTGTATGATATCCTGGGCTAAAATTATGTCTGCACAATTTGGCATGTTTCATTGTGTTATTACAAATAAAACAAGTGTCTACAAGCATAACTACGCAATATGCTTATAAAACCTTTAACAAATTTTTAATATTTGAATAAAGGGTGAAGATGTAAATTTTCGTAATCCCAAAATCACTTGGCCTCTACTGTATATATACACACACACATAAATATATATACGATGTATTGTTTATAAATGACTAAGAATGATTTCTGAGGATATGTTCTTGTGACATCTCTCACCTCCCTCTCTCTCCAGGATGTAGCAGAGGTTCACAGTTTTGAGTATGTCCTCCAGCTGCAGGTCAGAAATGCCCTTCTCCTGCATCTCCTGAACAGAGTGAGGATAGATGACCTGATCTCTCAGCGTTCCCACCGACATATAAGGCCTGAAAAGTAAAAACAACAATAATAAATCCAAAATCCTGGCATTTAATCTTTTAGTTCTTTTTGTTCTGGATGAGTTGAAATGAAACTTGAGTCCAAATCTGTTTTTATAAAATAGCCAGATTCATTTGATGAAAAGGTATTACTTCTGAATAACATTTATATTTCTCACTGTGTATGTAATGATGTTTTCACAGTATGTCTTGTTTGATCTATCTATTCATCTATCCACTGTGTTTCACATCCTGAATTAATAATTTCCATAAAATGACAGCAAAATGGGCGAAGTGTTTCAGAATGTAGTCTACTCAAAAATCATTAAACCTTAGGCACATCCTATAAAAAGGAGAACAAAGTGTTATTCGATCTTTTTTTTCTTTAACAGTTCTGATAAATTGAGATGTTCAGTGAACTGCAAGCAGGCCAAATGACAAACAGCTGCTGGTTTTAAATGATGTCGGACACATCCCGTTGTGTGATCATGAACACGACACGATGCTGTGCTCCTGTTGGGTTTGTAATGAAGCCGACATGTAACGCAGTCACAGGAGCACCATATGTGCTGACTGCTTTTGGATTGTGCTCCTCTTTTTAATCAGCACGCTCATCAGCACTAATTAACCTGGCACGGCGTGGGAAATGGAAATAAACACATGCACACACACCCACGCCTATGCCTTCTAATTGATCTTAATTCTTAAACAAAAATCCAGCAGACTGAGTCTCAGTACTGGGCCCTGAACCTGCACAAAGAGGAATCATCAGCCCTCTACAATCACATGCCAATTTCTACACTACTGGCATATACATTATATTCTGTATGCAAGATTAGATTTAGTCCCAAATCAGAGTACAATGACAAAAAGTTGTTTGGATGGCATATTGGTTTTGAATTGTGTAGTCAAGATTTTATCTTTCTATATTTATGTATTTACAACAAAATGGCCATTGTTTTCATAATTATTACATTTTTAAATTGTTAAATGATGACATTTCACCCCCCTAATTCTGATTTATAGAATTAATTATAGAATACTCATAATTTGGCAGCCGGTATAAGACCTGACACACGGATCCATTATACTGTTACACATACGTTGTTCTTCTTAACTGTTATTACACGGCTCTGTGGAATACTTGATTCTGATTGGTCAATAGCGGCATCCAGCGGTATGTTATTCCCCGATAACAACCGCTAAAAACAGATAACACAGGCTCATCCGGGTTAGTGAAGTCTGCAGCGCTATACGCTTGTTAGGAATGGTATTTCCTCATGGAAGTTTTGCCTTTGGTGAGCTAATAAAAAATTAAAACGCAGTCAAATCAATATTTTGTGTACAGTTATTTAATTATGTCATCCAGTATCGCGGACTCAAACGCAGCTGTTGCCATTTCAATATTTGCTCACTGTAATGGATTATAAGATAACAAACAGGTATGATTTTAAATCAGTTTAATCTCATATCAATATCTCTTATCCCCATAATTATTTATGTGGCGAAATGCCGTGTAACATGTGGTATGACTCTACCGTATCTCTTAAATGTCTGTCTAGTTTGAACTTGCCGCGCTAGCAACTGCTCTCACCGCAGAAGCTTTGTGTTTAAAGAGCTAATAAAATATTTTGATTTTTTGATCAATATTTCGTGTCTAATTATTTACTTATGTGGCAAGTAGCCATGTAATAAGCGGGATAATGTACATCCAGCTGGTTGTTTTCTCAGAATAAACCCCTTCTGGCTGAAGCAAGACCCCTCCACTTCGCATCATCCTGATCACCCTGTCTGGGTTTATTCTGAAATAACAACCAGTTGGATGTACATTATCCCTTACTTAACATTCACTTAAAACATAACTGACTGTGTTTATATTAATACTGGCCAAGACTCGCAAAGACATTTTGACATTATTTTGTGTGTATTTGACTGTTTAAGTGCAATAAGCTGCGAAAAAGAACTCAATTTAGTACCGAGAGGCAACTTTATGTGCGCACACTTTGGGTGTGAACACAAAATCTGCAGGAATGAGTAAAATTATGTGCAATATGCACAATCCCATGCCGAAATCAAGTGAGTGATGGGAGGCGGGTTTGTGTGTCAACTCGCTGACGGCGAGATGAGAGAGAGAGAAAGCACAGCTGGTATCGTGTATCTATTCTGCAGAAAATGAGTTGAGCGTTTCAGATATTTTAGCATTGAAAAATCAATATTTTTGACCACGACATTGCACTTGGTTTATTATTTCAGAAGCCTTTTTAAAAAGGATACAATTGAAAAATGTATATATTATATATAAAATTCAACCCACCAAAGTGGCTAGTAGGAGTGACTGCGTTACACGCCACTGCTGAAAACCACCCGCATTTGGAGGGTGTTAATGTCAAGCTCAGATTATATTACATACACTGAAGAGTGATTACAGAAATGAATCATTGAATAAGAGTTTTGAATTTATTCACTGAAACTTAAGTTTAAATCAGGGCATTAAAACATATTAAAACAACTAACTAAATAGTTGCAAGTCAAGAGAGAAGGAGGGATTGCAAAACAACTTAATGCCAACTTGATAATGCATTAAAATCATCAAACGTTGCTTCATTTTATATAATAAACCCTAGTCCTACCTACCACATAGTCAAAAGCATATACTGTAACTTTCCATGAGCAGTGAAGTACATACTTAATGCATACTTTTTAGGTCACCGCATGCAGGCGGTGTGTAACTGTAGTACCTTTGAGGTATGTAAAACATGTGCTCGGGTGAAGGCTTGTAGAGCACTCCGCTGTAGACGGGCCAGAGGCCACTTAGGATTCTGAACAGAGAGCTTTTTCCACAACCGTTGGGGCCCGTGATCAGCAGATGCATGCCTTCATCAACCTGGAGAGAAAGACCCAACATCCCCCCAACATGTTAATAAAGACACACAAACATATATGCAGCAGATCCAAGAACACCCCCATACACAGAGAGAGAGAGAAAGATGCACAGAGGGACAAACCACAGGAAACAGCTAAATGTGTTTACAAATTCAGCAAAGCCACAGGGTTAAAAGGAGCCACTGTGATGGAAACGCTTGATGGTTTTCAAAGGCTCTCTCTACAACACAACATACCGAGAAAAACAGATCGCTCCCTCTCTGCACCCTGTCATTAAGTTAAAGCCATCCATTCACCAGACACACACAAACACACCAGCGCCGCATCCTGCTAGAGCGTCAATTACTATTAAAAGACCTTCAACACAACACCAAACCAATGTGAATCATATGGGTTAATGTTATTTCCAAGTATAGAGACAAGCTGGTCGAGTGATTTCAGCCTATTTTGATGGCTGTCTGGCAGTGAAGTGCGGATTTAACCGGAGAGAGCTGACAATTTAATCTTAAAGGGGACCTATAATGCCCCTTTTACAAGATAATATAAGTCTCTTGTGTCCCCAAAATGTGTCTGTGAAGTTTCAGCTCAAAATACCCTACAGATAATTTATTATAGCTTATCAAATTTGAGCAAAAGAGCAAAACAAGCCATTTTTGTGTGTCCCTTTAAGTGAAAATGAGCTGCTGCTCTCGGCCCCCTTTCCAGAAGAGGGTGGAGCTTTAACAGCTCACGCTTCGGTTGCTCAACAACAACAAAGCTGGAGAATCTCACGCAGCCAAAATGACAATTGTCAGTAACGGTGTTCAGCCTTACATTGTTCAAACCGGAGTTGGACACTGATGGAGAGTTACAACTTTTAGAATGCAATTGGACGTTTCTAAATGGTTAGTGGATAAATTTATGTAGTTGCTGTGGAGTTCGACTAGCTAACTTACCGACTAGCATCTGCCGTCATGTTAATTTTGTGTGCAAAACCCATATCGACGCCCCGTATTGATGCCCCAAATAGAGCCATACACACCAGGCTAACGTTTATGATTGCTATCAAATGCTGTGAATAGTCTAATATTTTTTCCAAAATATCGTTCAGATAAAAAAATGCTCTTTTGACAAGGGGCGGTACAAAACAAAGTTACTCGGTTGTCCTTTTTCACGTTTTCTGGGTTGGTAGATGCACCGTGGACCCGATTATAGCACTTAAACATGGAAAAAGCCAGATCTTCATGATATGTCCCCTTTAATGGAACAGTTGAGTTCATCCAAAAATGTAACAACCTCAAAGCAACGTCAGATTATATCTGGCCTCCGTGAGAGGTTTCATCTATCACATCATTGTCTACTGCGCTTTCTTCCTCTTGGCATGCAGTAGGCGGTCTGCTTTTGGCTAGGAAAGCATTGTGGGTAACGTGCATTGTGTCATGAGCACACCGCATGACTGCGACATCATGGCCATGAGAGGGTATTAGCACCATGCCGCCCCTGCAAATCGAGGCGCTGTCGTGGAAACCCTAAGAGCACACCAACGCGCAACCGGAATATAATCAGCACATTGTCCGGGGCAGACCAGAGGGGGGTCACACTGTGCTACTCATGACCCATTTCTCAGAATTTGGCAGAAAACATGAATTAATCATAAGGGAAGAGATACTCAATCCATAGTTAAGAAATGGGTTTTAAAGAATTCTGGTGCATAAAGCATAAACTGCATTCATAACTAGAGCATCTAAGCATCGTTTTAATGAAATAGTTCACACTGAAATAGTAAATTAAACAATGAGTGTCATACACTAATAATTGAGTATAAGTTGCATACTGATGGGCACAGATGTTTCATGCAAAATTTCCACCGGATTCACAACAGGTGTGTACACACATACATTTTTTCATACCCTCATTCTAATATCAGGGCTGTAACTACGATAGACATTGAAGGGGACAAGTCCCCTCAATATATGAAATTCTTGCACTGCTCTGCTGCACTTCATTACGCAGTGCACTGTATGATGTTGTTAGGGTGACAAAAAGGTTTAAAAGTTACATTTTAGTCTGGTGACTGGTCTGCCTCAGGGGTCTACAGCGCTAGTGAATGTCAAAATGATTGAGATGACCAATCAAATCAAAGTAGGCGGGGTTTAATGTTCACACACAGAAACAGAGCGTGAAGCGTCAGTTTAACGTTGAAAGAGAGTGAGGCAAGATGTAAATAGCGAAACATGTAATACTTGTTTTGAGATAGAAAATGTTAAAAGACCAACAGTAACATCCAATGATGCAAACTACAAACTATGGCTGTTTTTAATTGAAATTATCCATTTATGTGATTCATGTAATCCCTAACGGAGTATGTCAAGACACTTTTACGTTTTCAACACATTAGACACATTACAAATAAAAGCAGCCCAACGTGTGCATATTTTAATGCAAATATTATTTGCAAATGGTTCAAAAATGATTATTTCCCAACTAGAATTAGAGCTAGAATTTCCTTCACTGTTCTGTTAATTTATGCTTTATTAAAAACTGTTCCCCTACAATGTTCAAGACATGGTTATGTCCTTGTCTAATATTGATGAATCCTGAAATTATATATAATTATAATAAAACAAGAACTCTAATAAAAAAAAATTTGAATAATATTCTAAATACATATACATATATAAAGTATCCTAAATTTAGAATACAGTGTGGACAAATTTATGAATTATTATTTTCTGAATGATAACACTGAAATACAGGTTTTACACACACACACACAAAAAAGATCATTAATATTTGCAAAAATGATCTTTCATTTTAGAATGATAAACTAAAATACTAAAATAATTTTGTATGTGGGTTGCTGAAGTGCCATGCAACATGACACACTATACTGCATCTAAAATTACTTTAAACAGCATTTTTATAATTGTTGTATAATTATCATGCATGGATTTTATGCATATTTCTTCATATTATTGGAGCATGGAATATTTGTATTTTTTTCCCCACAGGAAATGTAAATCCACAGGCCTACAAAACTAAAAAAAAGGAGGCTAAAAATGGTAAGAAAATGTTAAAAACCAGTTAAATCACATCATATACATTTCTCTTAGTCTTAAATATTAACCAAAAAGCTTGATGTTAAAAAACACCCACACATGTCCATGTTGTCAGTCAACTAATCGACATATCGGCTCTGCAGGTGTTATCTAAAACATGTACATAATAAACAGCGGTGCTGAGAACATATCAAAGGAAAATCTGCAAGACTGCAACATATTTTGCTGAACTTATCTTGCTAGCGTTAAAGTTTACGGCTTTAAGTCCTGCCAATATGTTTTGAGTTGTTCAGAATAATTGACTATATCTGTCAACAGAGCACAGGCGGGGAAAACTAATTCAAATATTCCATAAAGATAAGCTAATGCAAGCAAAAACTGACAGTAAGAGTGAATGAGCAAAATACATACAAATTCTCTATAGGGGTCTCATAATAATCTCCACCTAAACCCACTTTAAACTGTCAAAGGTCAGACACTGATTAGCAGTGCTGTATTATCAGTGAAGTACTCACAGAACTGAGCCAGAGAAATAAGAACAGATAACAGCCTCATTGACATATTCACACTTCACATGCGCATAAATCAAGCATGTTGCATCAGGCCACGGACTCATTTACTCTGCATGAGCACAAGATATTGCAGCATGGAGTAAGAAATAATTGAATATACGGTCTCCTTAGCTGGAAAATGGAGAGCGGTTTTAATTGGTTGTAACAAGTATGCAATGCCTACTACATTCGCATGCCAATTTTGCACTGGTAAAATTAGATTATGCATTAAAATGACTAAAGGAGGATTTAAGATGGGAATTTACCTGTATGTTCAGGCTGGAAACCACCACATCCCCTGTAGGAGTTATTATTGGCAGGTTTTCACATTTGATACCCTGTTCCACATCAATCACCTGACCTAAACAAACACACACAAACAAGTTACTTAACGTAAATGACTGTGTTCAGCATGGAATATAAATGCACTGATAACTACGTACTGCTCAGTATATACTTAATATAGACTATTGTTCAAACATTTGGGGTTGGTAAGATTTTTAAAACAGTTTTGAAAGAAGTCTCTTATGCTTACCAAGGCTGCAGTTATTTGATTGAAAATTTGGACTTTTGGAAGCCCAATCAAATAATTAACAAGAGATCAAATCAAAATCATGGTTTACATTGCTTCCAGGTCATTTGCCACACCAGAAATGGAAGGTCAAGTTGAGCACATTGCATTGTGGGATATAGTATTCCAAGCAGTATGCACTGGCTGTATAAGATACATTTTGTTGTAAGATCATCTGCATATTCCATGCATATAGGAAATTACTGTGCAAATTATACATACTTTATAACACTTCCTTTCAGAGGTATTCTATTCTGAAAATGGCTATCATGTTACACGATACACAACTAAAACAGATGCGACTAAACTTGATCAAACCTCTTATTTGCAGCGGTCCCTCCACTCTCATGCCATGCGTCACATTCTGAGCCGCTCCTGTCTCTTCTGGCTTGACCTCTGTGGCCGAACGGCGGTACACCCCGACACGCACATCCTCAAACACCTCGAACATCTCATACACACGAGCCGTATATCCAGCCAGTTCTGTGACCTGTGATGGGATGACGGAGTAGTTTTAGCCACTTTCAAACATGAAACAAATTTGACTGAAATAACTAGTCTGAAAATGGCAGAGAATTATTTATTTGGAGCTGGATGCACAATGTTTAGGTTTGCTACATTTACATGACAAAAGGTGATAGAAGATCAACTGATGCACACTGGTTTTATATTGTGTATTCGTAGATTTCAGATTAACATGCCCCAAAACATCACATACAAAATAAACTGTGGTTGGTTGGTTATATAAAAAAACTGTTTTTTTTAATAGTTTATTGGTTTAAAGTGCCCCTACTATGCTTTTTCAGATATTACCCTTCATGTAGAAGCTAATGAATGTAAAAGGTCTGCAAAGATTCAAAGATAAAGTGGAGATAAATGGAGGTGTTTCCCAAAAGAAGAACTAACGAAACGAGTCGTCAGTAATTCCAGCCTTACTTCCTGCACGAACCTACGTAGGTTTGTAACAAATTTGCATAATGCCAGCCTATGGTCTTCATTGGGTGCCTGTGAACAACGACTACTTTGACCCTCAAACACTGTAGTTGTAGCTGAGACCTGGAAGAGTTTGGTTTGAGCGCATATCTCTGAGTTTCACTTATCTAGAGTTTGGTCGAGAAGACACTGTTTTCTGCGCTGCCAAAGCAAATCCACTTTGCATGCATTTCTAAAGGATGAGGACTGTTCGTATCACTGTGTATCAAGTGCTGAGGACGCTGAAATTCATAAATGATAATGGACATTTGGTTACCGACACACTCTGTAAGTGATAGACCAATCACAACAGACTGGGCCATCTGACCAATCAGAGCAGAGTAGGCTCTCAGAAAGGAGGGGTTTAGAGAGGCTGAATCCTTGATCGAACCATTTCAGACGCTGTGAGAAAAGAGCTGATGCTGCAATGTATATTGTGAGAAAATTAAAGTGTTTTTGACCTTGGATGCAAGTAATTCTATTGTAGGAGCCTCCAAAACAAAACTAGGAACAGTTAAAAAACAGCATTTGCACAATTTTAATCCAATTTTGGGCATTTTAAAGGGGCACTTTAGGGGCACATTAAAATAAGACAACTTAAGTAATTTTCTTTCTATTTCTGTTCATGTAGTTTCTGCTTAGTTTGTACTTTTGGAAACATTTTATTTTCTTCTTCACAGTTTATCTTGACTTGAAAGTGCCTACTGAAATGTTAGTATGTGAAATGTATCTCACCTCTTTGTAGGAGACCATGATCCTCTCCACAGCATCAGCTGCAGCGTTCAGAAGGTTCCGGGCCGTTGTGAAAGCCTGTGTGCGTTCACTCACCAAGTCCTCCTCCTTCATCACCAGGGCTGCCTGTTTCACATCCTCTGAATCTGAATGGACGTCACAAGAACATGAGCAAGAGAAATATATAAAATACAATAGGGGTGAAAGAGAAGCAAACATGTCTATCACATTTTAGGAACCATTTTTGAGGTCCTGAGTAGAGGGCATTAACATATATAAGTCTTAACATACAGCAGTTTGGGGTCAGTAAAAAACTTATTTTAAAACATATTAAAAACTGTCATATTTTAAAACTTATATTAAAGAAATAAATCGACAAGGACACATTAAATTGATCAAAAGTGATAGGAAAGACATTTATAATGTTATAAAAGATTTCTATTTCAAGATAAATGCCGTTCTTTTGAACTTTCTATTCTTCAAAGAATCCTGAAAAAAACTGTTTTCAACATTGATAATAATAAGAAATGTTTCTTGAGCAGCAAATCAGCATATTAGAATGATTTCTGAAGGATCATGTGACACTGAAGACTGGAGTAATGATGCTGAAAATTCAGCTTTGATCACAGGAATAAATTACATTTGAAAATATATTAAAATACAAATCTGTTGTTTTAAATTGTAATAATATTTCATAATTTTGCTGTTTTTATTGTATTTTTGATCAAATAAATGCAGCCTTGGTGGGCATAACAGACTTCTTTCAAAAACAAACCTTACCAACACAAACTTTTGAATGGTAGCGTATAAGCAGACTTCAGGGACAAAAAAAAAAAAAAAAAAAAGATACTAAAGTGTCCCCTTTAGGAAAATCATATCAACACGTGCTTACGGATTTTCAAGGAATTTTTGGATTGAAACAATCACAGAGCCTAAAGGTCTGGAGCCACAGACATAGAGAGGAGCACAGGAACTACAGATAATCATAATTTAATCCATACCATATTTAGAGTATCCTGTGGCAGTGATGATGGGCACAGCGACCATAACCAGGCCCGATGCGCTCCAGAGATATTTCATCAGGAACTGTTCCAGCATGACATACCACAGCCTCTTGAACAGGATCAGGTTAATCTGCTCGGACAGCGCCGTGTAGCTCCTCTGCAGCTGCAACATCTCGATCTGCGCAGGGCACACACGCAGGCACGCAAACACACACGCAGACATGCATACACGCAGATACACAGACAACAAGATAACATCAAGCTGCTGTTCAATAATATAGTGTCCAATCAGGCTTTCTGACTCATGATCATTTCAAAATTTTGTTTCAAAAAATGTATTTTAAGCATAAAATCAGAGCACATTAAAACCATCAAGAAGGTTAAGTGGAGTGTGTGCAGTGTGTGTCTGGGGTCACAGAGGAGCAAACAGACTTTTGCCCCAATTCCAGGGCCTTCTTTGTATTCAGACACACCACATGACCTCTCTCTATGAACAGTTTCTCTGGCCATATGACCATGAAGTTCAGGAACATTTCCAACTGCAAGCATGGGGCACTGTTTGTTTAGCTGGGACATTTGCTTTGTCATTGAGACACACGCACAAAATGACCTCAAACACTCGAGTTGCAGTCTTAAAGGGATAGTCATCATTTACACCCCCTCATTACGTATCAAAGACTTTTTCATCCATAGAACACAAAAAAAAAAAAAAATGTACGAATTTAACAGCAACAATACAGCATAAAGCAGGGGCTTTCAAACTTACAATGATCTCTAAATATGATCAAAACATAATCATACATTTCCTGAAACATAAAGACACCACTGTTTGGAGTCGGTAAATTTTTCTTTTCTTTTATGTCTTTTTCATGTCTATTATGCTTTAAAGTGCTTAAAGGTTTTTTTTCTGCTTTTTTTTTTTTTTTGATAGAAAATACAGTAAAAAAGTAATATTCTGAAACATTATTACAATTTAAAATAACTGTTTTCTATTTAACAATTTAAGAATCTTGCTGAATAAAAATATCAATTTCTTTCAAAAACAAAACCCCAACCTTTTAAATGGTAGTGTATATATTTAGAAAATAAAACAATTAGCTTTTAAATTGTCAGTGAACTAAAGTTAAAAGAAGTGATTAAAATTATATGGCACTTTTTACAATAAATGCTGTTCTATACAATAAAAAGTGCTCTACGAAAACCTGGAATGCAAGCCAATTATATTAATATAAAAATATAATATATATTATATACAATTATATATTATATAATAATATCACATTTGTTAAATGTGTTAAAAATGTATAAATTAATTAAAAGCACAATATGTAAGATTTTTGGATTAAAAATCACTAGGACAATGTTATAGATTTTGTTGACTTGTGTACTTACATTATCCCAAATATTTTCTAAGAATGTTTTAATCCAGAGAAATAAGCAATTTTTGTCTGTGCGCCGCCTTTCGCGTTACCCTTCGATTTTTTTTTTTTTTTTTTTAGAAACCATGAACACACTAAAGACGCTTTAATATGTGTTTTATTAGACAGGTGAGCAACTGTTTGGATACATTCACCAACAGAAATCTAATAATTGTTATATAGCTCAACACAGTAAGCCTTATTACTGCGCGAAATCAAGGCATCATTGAGCTGCGCCTTTGTTTTGAACAAGCGACGAAAAATTACATATTGTGCCTTTAACATATTTAATTAACATCTTATGCTAACATTAACATTGACAGGCTAAAAAAACATACTATTTAAAAAAAAATATATTTTTTAAATTTAATATTAAATACTTTTTAATTTTTAATTGTGGCCCCAACTTTTAAAATACCAATCATTAAGGACTAGAAAGCACCACAAAAATAGTCCATATGTCTCATGTGTTATATTTCAAAGCTTTGTGTGAGGAGCAGATTGAAATGTATTCACTGAACAACTTCACTTTTTGGTCCTTTCTGATTGCTGCTAGTCACTGTCTGTTTTAATGGTATGAAAACATCTATGCATGCTATACATCTCCTTTTGCATTCCTCGGGAGAAAGAAAGTCATAAAGATTTGGAAAGACATGAGGGTGAGCATATGATGACAGAAAACTAACCCACAAGAATATTCTCTTACCTTATGTCCTCCATAGAAGGCAATCTCCTCTGAGTTGGCGATGATGCGAGAATGCATGTATCTAAGGTCGCCTTTCCTCCTGGCTTCCTCTGCCACAAGTTTACCAAAGCGTGGGGAGAACGCTCTCAGAACCTTGGCAGTAAGTGCCACCACAAAGCCAGCTATGATGACGGGCCAAGTGGTGCTGGCACCTTTCGACTCAGCAGTTTTAATGAGTGTGTAACAGGTTACCACCACATCGAGGATCGGCTTGGTCAGGTTAGAGTACAGATGAGCCACAGAGGCAGCAAACATCACCACATCTTCAGTCAAGGACTGATCAGGGTTTGCCAACCTGCCATCCATGTTGCTGACACGGTAATATGTCTGATCATTGAAATACATCATGTAGGCATGGGTGACCAACCGGGTGCGGAAGGCCAGGCTGAGCTGACCCTCCAGGTAACGGATGGCACTGTTCACAAACGTGGCCGGAATGGCAATGAGCAGCCATTTTGTTAACTCAACCACAAACGCCCTGGGGTCTTTCTTCACAATGGTTTTCACAATTTGCCCATCCAAATTGGCTACATAGATGGAGAGAAAGGTGCGTGAAATGAGAGCTAGAGAGTGGAAACCGAGCAGGCCAAGTTCTTTGCAGAAAAGCCGAGGAAAGAGGATTTTCAAGAGACGAATCAACCTCTCGAAGAATTCGCGGTTCACAGCTGGGGAGCTTTTCTTTTTCCTTGCAGCTTCCACTTCTTCGGGTTCTCCATTGGAGGTAACCAGGTCAGTATCCTTAACCTGTTTACCAGTCCTTCCTTTCAGCTTGCCATATACGTAAGGGGAAAGTTTCTTCGCCCCATACAGCGCAACAAGAAGGAGAATGGTCTTTTTCACAAGGGGGTTTTTCAGCTGGGAGGGCAGTTTTGAGTACACAGACATTTTGTTTGTAGCTTATCAATACAAAATGAAGGTTTTTGAAAAGCAGGTTGCTAATGTATACAGCTATATGGATATCTATTCATGTAAACTAATATAAATGCGATTTCAGCAAATTGACAGCATGTCAAACTAACACATTCTATTGGAAATGTCAATAGTTTCAGAGACAGCAAAGAAATTAAATGGAGAAAAGTGGAAACTTGTGTGTAACTCTTTTCTTTTATCTTTGGATTGACAATTTGTATTGATTCTCATACAAAATAAAGCATAATTCTGTTCTTAATAAGACCCTGCAATCGTACTCCTCTAGAGTTTGAGAACATAAGTAAACTCAGATATTTGTTCTGATCTGAGTTATGCCATACACATTAATGTCAACAAACTATACTCTTACTGTTGTCTCATACTCAACAATTGTCTCATTTGAGTCAATATTTGTTTCTGCTAAGTTCTAGAAGAAACATTTGAGACAACGTTAACAGTTAAATGTAATGACTGACATCTCCACTGAACGACTACTGTGTGAAATGTTGTTTACACGATACAAAAATAAAGTTTAATGTTAATATTTTGCGAGTAAACGAACGTAAAATATACTGAAAGTGGTAAATAATCTGGCAAACAACATATCCTGACTTCAGAGGTAGTTCAAATGACAGCTAGCAAGGCAAGCTAATAAACTCACTCTACTAAAAACAAAAAGCAGGGCGACACAAAAAACATAACGCAGTAAGTTGACTATAAACACTATTTACACGTTTACATCACCACTATATTGAATCAAACAGAATGAAAATGCCAAATAAGTGTCGTTTAAGTTGCGGTGCTAGCGCTGCTGGCTAATATTCACTTTACTTCAACTTCCTCCGTCCAACTTTCCGTCTGTTCTGATCCACGTAAAGGTCATTTTCACAGCAGATGGGAAATATGATAGACCCTCATCGTGGTGAACACATGCGGTCCCTGTTATTTAACTCATCAAACGGTCCGAATGCAGAATAAAAGCCACCGGTGTAAGTGCAGGAGTAAATCCACCAACCTCACCGGGTCTCAGGCGGTAAATTCACAGTAAAATGCGCCGATAGGTGGAGTAAACGCGGGCATTACTCAATACTCACGCCACAAAATACAAAAGTCACACACGACAGTTGTTTACATAATCACTGGCGTCTTTCCCAATTATTGGTGCTTAGTTTTACTGTAGCAAGATACTGTCTATCTATCTATAAATATATACGACTGTAATCAAAATACCTCAATCACCATCTTTAAAATTAAAATGTGATATTATATCACACAATATTAATGCACAATATGGTAAAACTTGCTCAGCCATGTGGTTTAGTTGTTGATAAGAATTAAAACTTAATTTCCTTCATTAATAAACTAGGCATATCAATTAGTTAGCTACATGTATAGGCTGCTTTTAAAAAACACACAGATGACTGCATCTGACCAAAAAACACTTTATTAAAAACAAACTTTGTACATTCTTGGTTTTTTAATTAGATTTTTTCCCAATAGAGATATAAAATGTTAAAAACCAAGGAGAAAACAGCAAATTATACACAGCCTGGAGAGGTTTCTTCCAAAACACGTGATCAGGAAAATGGCAATTAAAGAGGTTTTGGATAAGGAATTTTAAAATTGGAACAGTAGTATCCAAAACATGGAGGGAACATCTTTAAAAATTGTTAGCATTTGGTACCATGATGAAGAAGCAAAACAGATATCATAAACTTCATTGGTTTTATTTGCCTTCAATGTTATCAGTTTAAATCAATAGTTATTATTATGTCTTTAATCAAAAATAAAAGGCTGTTATCCTTCATATTCATCATCCTTTAGATCATTATCTGATAATGGTTCTATGTTATCAACATATTTCTTTCAAAACGATAAAAACATTTGACATAGATGACCTTAAATGTCCTCAGCAAGGTTTTACAAGCATCATAAACATTCGGTAATCTTCTCACGGGTCACTTGTGTTAAAGTCTGTTTTTATTAAAAAAGAAAAGAAAACAAAAGAAAAGAAAAAAGTTTCTATTAGTGACACTCCCATGCATCAGTGGTGTTGATTTCAAATGGACAGACCACAATCAAAGCAGCTTTCAGTGTAGTCCTGAGACAAGCACGGCAGCATTTGGTGTCAGAGTATCTGAGAAAGTTTCGATTGCTTCAGTGAGTTCAACTCTCAGCTTTATATTCTACAGATATATTCACGGTGAAGGCATCTGACATGAAGCATTTCAAGACCTACCAATGATAACACAATGAACAGAAAAGTATCAGGGAACAACAGACGATTCTTAGAGGGAATAAAGAAGAACAGATACCCGCATGCATTGGTACATCAATGTTTTTTTGTTTGTTTTTTTCCAGAAGGGAGCACTAACACTAGAAACAGCAGACTACATCTATTAGAATGGATTAGCCAGCAATCCAAATGCCTGTTTTTAGTTATTTTTTCATTCCTAAAGAGAGAGCATAAAATCTGGTGGTAGTTTATATAAGCAGGAGCCAAATTCTTTATTTAAATTGGCTGTGAGAAATACACATTTGTTAGCTTAGTAAAGTCTTCTACGCCGCATTTGCTAGGCACAATGGTCAAAGGTTGGCATCCTGGCATTAGTAGGCAACGCCACATTCTGAGTATCACAGTTCATCAAATAAATTCTAAAGGAGAAATTACGACTCTTGGCAAAGTCCCGGTTTGGTTAATTAATCCTTTTCATTTCATGCAATCTAATTACTGAGAGATACAGTAAATATTGACATCTGCAGTCAATCCGATAGGAAAAACAATGAACAATTGCAATTAAGGCGCTATACACAAGAAGCTGGTGATTCTTGCGACAAGCACTGCACCTGGCAGGATGCTTTGCATGCGTCTGCAGTGGGTGCTGATGATTTGAATGGATCCAGAATCCCCTGAAAACAGATATTGGGGCTCCTCCTAGTGGTCGTTGTTATAAAAACCTGATAGTACTAGGGAGTGTCTCACTGTAAACCCTAACGCTCAAAATAATTAATTGGTTTGAGTTGCCCAAACTTAAATTCAACAAATCAGTTCAGTCAAATGAACTTTTATGAGTATTTAGCACTTTCTTTTTCTTTTAAGTTCACAGAACTGATATATTTTAAGTAAACTTAACTGTTTCATTGTTTTGAGTTTTATGAACTTATTTCTATTAATTTAGATGAACTTAAAGGGTTAGTTCACCGAAAAATGAAAATTCTGTCTTTAATTACTCACCCTCATGTCGTTCTACACCCGTAAGACCTTCGTTCATCTTTAGAACACAAATTAAGATATTTTTGATAAAATCCGTTGGCTCGTGAGGCCTGCATTGAGAGCAAGTTAACTTAGACTTTCAAACGTCCAGAAAGCTACTAAAAACATATTTAAAACAGATCATGTGACTACAGTGGTTCAACCTTAATATTATACAGCGACGAGAATACTTTGGCAGTTTGACATTGTTTGATACGCGCTCCAAACCACTGATTCGAAACAAAAGATTCGTAAAGCTTTGAAACTTCATGATGCAGTGTTTTGAAATCGCCCATCACTAGATATTGTTGAATAAAGTCGTTTTTTTTTTTTTTTTTTGGTGCACAAAAAGTATTCTCGTCGCTTCATAACATTAAGGTTGAACCACTGTAGTCACATGAACTGTTTTAAATATGTCTTCAGTAGCTTTCTGGGCTTTTAAAAGTCTAAATTAACTTTCTCTCAGTGGAGGCCTCACTGAGCCATCGGATTATATTAAAAATATCTTAATTTGTGTTGTGAAGGTCTTACGGGTTTGGAACGATATGAGAGTGAGTAATTAATAACATAATTTTCATTTTTGGGTGAACTAACCCTTTAAGTTTAACTAAAACTGGGCTTGGATGTCTATTTCCCAGCATGCTTTGCCCATGGCATTCAAATTTTTTGAGTTTAGCCAACTTATTCGGGTTTACAGTGTGGAAACAGTCATATTTCACCCCAATATCAATATATATTTTCATAATATTTTTCAAAATGATATTTTCTCTAAAGAAAAGGAACTCTATTTTTAAGACCCATGTTTTTTGTGTGACATTATGCACATTTCCCTCCCACATTCTCATTACTAATGCATCCTGGTGTTTTGTTTTTGAGCTTTTTTATATTTCTCATTATTCTCAATGATCATTCCCATTAAATTTTCATTACAGTAATTAAAATTTATCCTGTCCTGAAAGGATCCTTTTTTAAATCAGCATAAATCCAGCACAATAAATACTACGATGATCCTTAAATCCATGATTATTTTCTTCTATTACAGTAATGAGAATTTGGCTGGTGCTATATTGTCAAGTAATGTCATAATGAGACCTAAAACAATTGTTTTAAAAAATATATTTTTCTTTTGATTTTTGAGTGAAATGTGTTCTTGACAGGTTTCTTGAGATTCACCCTTTCTGAAGAAATGCAATTTTTTAATACATCAAATGTCATTTTTACTTTATTCTACCCGTGAATTTTCTTTAGTAATACTGGTATATAACTAGAGCCTGAGGAAATAGAAACCATCATAAATACATGTGATACAGATAAAGATGTTGTTTGAGCCGCACAGCGACCTTTGTGCCATTCTTAAAGGGATAGTTCACCCAAAATTGAAAATTTACTCACACTCAAGTTGTTTTAAACCTGTATTTAAACCTAGTTTCTCTGTTTTGTTAAACACAAAAGAAGACATTTTGAAGACTGTTGGTAACCAAACAGTTTGACTTCCATAGTATTTTTTTTTTCGTACTATGGAAGTCAATGGGGACCAGCAGAACAAAGAAACTCATACAGGTTTGGAACTTGAGGGTGAGTAAATGATGACATAATTTTCATTTTTGGGTGAACTATCCCTTTAAATGTCATCATCCTGAATGAGCACATTTATACTCTTCCACATTAGTAATAAAGATACTAACAGACTTATACATTTCATGAAATACTGTGAGTCACTGACTCTTTAACAGTCCATCAGAGTTTAAGATTTGGCTTGTTTTTTTTCTCCTGCACATTTTAAAATTGCTACTCAGAATGACAAAAAAGGAATTAATTTTGTCTAAACACAGTCTTCTTGATTGTAATTTGCATAGAAATATTTTCATTAAAACATTAAGAAGATCCTGATTTTTTTTTCAAAGGGCCTCAAATGTCCAGTACTGTTTGGGAAGGTCTCACCAGCGACCTATACTGGATTCTCATGAACAACAAAAAATTTTTTTCACTGTTTTGTGACAAATCTATACCAAGGCTAGAAATAGTTTGATAGAATGAACTCGCATTATTGTTTACTAATAGAAATATGGTGACATATTGTATCTTTTCTCTGACTAACCTTTTGCTGATTAAAAGGGAAATTTACTGAACTATTTAAAAAGTCTACGGGAACCGAGAAAAGATGTGAAACTAGAAGACAGCTTGATCTCATGCTGAAAAGGGTCTTGAGTACAAGTGTTTGTCCCATGTCAGTGGTAGCTTAGCATATATTAGAATTACAAGGATGCTAGGCTGATTTCTGTCAGAATTATTCAATTCTAACTGCTGAAAGGAAGCAAAAAGTCTCTTTGAAAGTCCACTATGGCATTCTTTCTGCCATTCCATACACAGGTAAGCTGGTGTTTGCTGTAGTCTCTTTGAGTTTGCATGAGTGTGTGTGTCAGACCAGCGTGCCTGGCGTGGGTCTGTCATTACTAGTCTCTTTAAGTGTCATCTCCTGCATTTTAGATGAAAAGGTATCTTGGTACAATGAAAGCTCCATCGACCTATAAGAAAGAAGAGGCGACACAATTTATAAATATAAAATTAATATAAATATAAAAATATACTGTATATAAAATAAAATATTAAAAGATATACATTACCGTTCAACAGTTTGGGGTCATTAAATTTTGTTTGTTTGTTTTTTTTAAGAAAAATTCTGCAAGGATGCATTAAATTGATCATAATTGACAGTAAAATTTTTACTTTTGTACAAAAAAAATAAATAAATCTATTTCCAAAATGCTGTTCTTTTGAACTTTCTTACACAGGACTAAATTACATTTTAAATTGCAAAAATATTCAAAAACATTTAAAAAAATTTTTTACCAACCCTAAACTTTTGAATGGTAGCATATATAACAAATATGAAAAATTTCATGTTAATTAAAAAAAAATAAAAATAAAATACTATTGTTCATTTAAAAATACTATAATAAAAAAATACTATAATACATTCAATTGAACTAACTGTTAATTTGTACAACTTGAAATATGAAAATGCATTAATGTATGCAGAAAAGGATCATGTGACACTGAAGACTGGCTGAAAATTCAGCTTTGCACCACATGAATAAATTACACTTTAAAATATATTCAAATGGAAAACAGTTATTTTAATTTGTAATAATATTTCACAATATTACTGTTTTTATTGAATTTTTAATCAAATAAATGCAGCCTTGGTGAGCATAGGAGACTTCTTTCAAAAACATAAAAAAAATGGAAATATTTCAAATGTTAATTTTAAAAAAAAATATACTATTGTTTAAGTACTACAATGAAAATTAATTCAAAAACTTTTTGAAAATGCATTAGTATATGCAGAAAAATACATTGACCAAGATTAATAAATGCTGTACCTAATATATATATATATATTTACCTTTTTTGAAATCAAGGGTTTTTTAACTGATGGTTCCTGTGTCATATGAATGTAGATTTTAATTCATTCTGCAATTACCTGCCGTGTAGAGGGTGACCATGAAACGTGGCCGACTGGGGCATCTGTGGATAGGACGTGTCCGTTTGAAAGGACTGTGGCTGGTGTTTTAGGGGCGGATGGGGGTGCGAGTTGTGCAGAGAGGACGTGGTACGCCTGCGCTGAGTCTGTGTCCCCTCTTTGCCCTTCCCTCCATTGGCTGTCTGTCCCAGTGCGTTCCGCAGATACCAGTCTCTCAAGCCCTCCAGAGCCAAGGCCTTGTGTAGGCTGCGTGTGGGGTCATCGGGGGATTTGGGTGCGGAGGACTCGATTGGGTAGTGAGGCGGTCTGTGTGGGTGGTCTATCTGCTGATTATGCATTGCATTACTGCCGATACCATTGGCAGTGTTGGTTTCGGTGTAGGCAGAGAGCAGGATGGACTCTTGCTGGTGCTGCTGTAAGGGAACGAACGGGCCGCAGGATTTGGTGCGTGTCACTTTGACCCTCCGAGGCTCGCCGGGCTTCCCTCTCAGCATTAGCGGGCTGTAGGCCGGAGGGCCGTTACCTAGGATAAGCTGCTGCGATTGGGGGAAGCCGTTCCTGTAGGGAGGCGGTGGAGCATTGGGACCTTCAGGCCACGGCCGGGTTTTTGCACTATTTTGGACCTGAAGTCTTTGCTGTTGCTGAGCTTGCATCTTCTGTTGTTTTCCCCAAACATAATCCATGAGGATCTCACTGTAACCGCCACCTCCGTTCGTTCCTCGACCTCCCACAGCCGAGCGAACGCGGGCCAGTTCGGTGTGTCCGTTTACCTGCCGTTCGGGGCTGCTCCGCTGTGCCTGTTTTAAAGTTGCGTCCATGAGTGCTTCTGAGCTCTTGTACGGGCCGTTTCGTACAGGCATGCCTAACCTTTGACCTCCCTCCTCCACCGCAGTGCCGTGCCGGTCGAGTAATGTCTCGGAGCTATTGCTTCGTCTGTGCCCTTGCTCGTAGGACCCTGCAGAGGACCCCTCCTGAGACTGCAGAGGCACCTGCTGGGGCGCCTCGGGATTGTCTGACCACTGCTTCACAGCAGCAGTGCCGCTAGATAATTCTGACCTACACAAACAAACAACACATTCAAATACATTCAAAAGTTTAGGTTCAGTATGATTGTCTTTTTTTCTTTTTTTTTTTTTACAAATAAATGACTTTTATTCAGCAAGGATGCATTAAATTGCTCAAAAGTGATAGTAAAGATATGTATAATGTTATAATTTTTTTTAAATATTCTATGTATTTTTAGGTCTGTCAAATAAATAATGTTTCCTTGAGATATTAATTAAACATGTCAATGCAATTTATTTATTTTTAACACATTTAACAAATTTAGCTAATGTAATATTATTATTATTATTTTTTTCTTTCCTTTTTAATGCCATGCCAGCTTCTATGGCTATGTTTATGGCGAGAGCCATGTTTAGTTATTCCAAAATAAAACTAAATAAGATGTTTAAGATACTGTTTTCTAAAAACCTTAAGACTAAATTTGGATTTACTTTGTTAAAAACCTTTTCAAAAGTGTCAACAGAATAAAACAAGTTCCTCAAAGGAAGGAGTATTACAGTCCAGCAAAAATATGTTAAATGGACTATTTTCTTATATAATAAAACATGTAATTATATTATATATTGTATTTTTTATATCAATATAATTGTCTTGCCTACTGTTTTTTTGTGTAGAACACTTTTTGTTGTATTGAACAAAATTTATTATTATTTAGTGCTATACAAACACAACATACATTTCCAATTTTAATCACTTCTTTTGGCTTTAGTACACTGACATATGTAAGCGAGTTATTTATTTTTGTAAATATATACACTACTGTTCAAAAGTTTGGGGTAAGTTAGATTTTGTTTTTAAAAGAAATTAACACTTTTGTTCAGCAAGGATGCTTTTTTAACATTTATAATGTTAGAAAAGTTACATTTATAATGATAAAAAATAGTTATAATGTTAGAAATCAGAATAGGATTTCTGAAGGATCGTGTGACACTGAAGACTGGAGTAATGATGCTGAAGATTCAGCTTTGATGACAGGAATAAATTACAGTTTAAAAATGGAAAAAACATTTGTTTTAAATTGTAATAATATATCACAATATTACTTTTTTTCACTGTATTTGTGATCAAATAACAATATAATAATGCAGCCCTGGTGATTATAAGACACTTTCAAAAACATTAAAAAAAAATCTTACTGACACTTTGTAGACTAAACTTTTAAACAGTAGTCTACATTTGAAAAGTGACAAAATACAAAAACAAAACATGGTGCTTGCCTGGGCTAAACTCATTGTCACAATATATGGCACTATATATGGCTTGGTCCCACCTTCAGAGCACGTCTATTAAGAGTTTTTTTTTTTTTTTTTTTTTTTTTTCCTGTTTTTGTTGTCCAACCTGCAAAAATCAGTACACTTCTCCTAAACACATGATTGAGTGATGTGATAGTTAGTAAACACTACTAATTAATACATAAATTTAACAAAACCGCATTTATTTTTTAAAGGTATAGTCCACCCCAAAATGAAATGTCATTATTTACTCACCCTCATGTCGTTTCAAACCTGTATGATTTTCTTTGTTCTTTGGAACATAAGAGAAGATATTCTAAAGAATGTTGGTAACCAAACAGTTTCAGGGACTTCCATTATATGGACAAAAAATACAATGGAAGTCAATGGGAACTGAAACTGTTTACAAACATTCTTCAACATATCTTCTTTTTTTTTGAAGAAAGAAATGCTTACAGGATTTGGAACGACATGAAGGTGAGTAAATGACAGAATTTTCATTTTTGGGTGGACTATCCCTTTGAGCTCCCCAAGTGACTCAGCCACACAATACATCAGTATCCAAACATGCTGACTTCAGTAACTCCCAGCACTGCAGAAAAACAAGCTGCTCTGTGTATGTAATTAGATTGAGTAGAAAATAATGTGGCTTTATGCTCAACCTCCTTAGACATCCATTACTTCATTACACATTATTGCAAATAAGTAATTTAATCAAAATGTTTGTGCCATTATCAATTCAGGGCTTTTTAACTGTAATTAGCTATATAATCAGCATGCAAGCTGATCTGCGCAGTGTTTAACATACGTTTGTGCATGTGTGTTTTGCGCATTTGTAACCTGATGTGCACTCCTGTTATTCCATTGCGGGACAAGAGCGGTGTTGCCGGTACACTTCTACCTTCCAGATTCGACACACTTCTTGGTAGAGAGTGACTCGGGCTGGGAAAAAAAATCAAAGTCTAGTTATGTCTTCTTGTTATAAATCTAGCAGCACACAGTTAACAAAACTGATCAATGTTATATGGTGACAAAGGCAATTTCATAAAACTGATAATGAAGTTATGTAGCTTTTTTTTTACTATACAGTGATATTTTAATATAGTCACATTTTAAATAAATTTACAGCTGAAAGGGTTACAGTTGCTAACAATGTCTTTTAGATTATTGCCTAAATATTAATGAGTTGCAAATAGCCTAGAATCAGCTTTTAAAGGATTAGTTCACTTCAGAATTAAAATTTCCTGATAATTTATTCACCCCCATGTCATCCAAGATGTTTATGTCTTTCTTTCTTCAGTCGAAAAGAAATTATGGTTTTTGAGGAAAACATTCCAGGATTTTTCTCCATATAGTGGACTTCAATGGGGTTCAACGGGTTGAAGGTCCAAATGTCAGTTTCAGTGCAGCTTTAAAAGGCTCTACACGATCCCAGACAAGGAATAAGGGTCTTATCTAGCAAAAAGATTGGTCATTTTCTAAAAAAAAAAAACAAATTTATATACATTTTAACCACAAATGCTCGTCTAGCTCTGCGATGCGCCACACATTACGTAATCATGTTGGAAAGGTCAGGTGTGACATACAGAAAAACTCCATCTCATTTTCTCCTCCAACTTCAATAATCGTCCGAAATCGTTGTTTTACCTTTTTTTTTATAAAGGGTGTTTGACTTAGTCTTTGCACGTTTGCTTTGTAGACACTGGATCGGTACTTTCGCCTACGTCACGTATGACCTTTCCAATGTGATTACGTAATGCGTGGCGCATCGCAGAGCAGTGCAAGATGAGCATTTGTGGTTAAAAAGTATATAATTTTTTTTTTTTTTTTTTTTTTTTTTTAGAAAATGGCCGATCGTTTAACTAGATAAGATCCTCGTCTGGGATCGTGTAGAGCCCTTTGAAGCTGCACTGAAACTGACATTTGGACCTTCAACCCGTTGAACCCCATTGAAGTCCACTATATGGAGAAAAATCCTGGAATGTTTTCCTCAAAAACCTTAATTTCTTTTCAACTGAAGAAAGAAAGACATAAACATCTTGGATGACATGGGGGTGAGTAAATTATCAGGAAATTTTAATTCTGAAGTAAACTAATCCTTTAATACAAACCACATAAACTTCTCTCTAAATGAGGTAATTCCAGGTCGGCTAATCAATGCTGATTCACCTTTGGATCTAAATAAGATGAAAAAACAGCTGTTCCCAATAAGATGAAAAAACAGCTGTTTCTCATGCTGAGTGCATACCTGGCTGAGCTGGCCACAGAGTTGCGGCGAGTTTTCATCTCGTAATAGATCTCCACAGGGGAGAGTTTTCGAGAAAACCTGTTGTCTGGGCTCCCCGAGACCAGCCGGGGACGTGAGGGTGACAGGCCATCAGAGGCGTCTTCTGAGGGAGCGAGAGAGAGAGAGAGACACTTGTGAGGTTGAGACAGAAGCCCACTTTCTACTTCATAATTATACACTTTTAAGACATACTACCATTCAAAGGTTTAGGGTCTGTAAGATTTCTGAAAGAAGTCTCTTATGCTCAAAATTATAGTAATACTGTGAAATATTATTTCAAATTAAAATACCTGTTTTCTATTTGAATATATTTTAAAATGTAATTTATTCCTGTGATCAAAGCTGAATTTTCAGCATCATTACTCCAGTCTTCAGTGTCACATGATCCTTCAGAAATCATTCTAACATGATGATTTGCTGCTCAAGAAACATTTCTAATTATTATAAATGTTGAAAACAGTTTTTGTGGAAACCGTGATACTTTTTTCAGGATTCTTTGATGAATAGAAAGTTCAAAAGAACAGCATTTATTTGAAATAGAAAGCTTATAAATGGCTTTACTGTCAATTTTGATCGTGCCATATTTCTTTAAATGAAATGCCACTTGGTTTGATATTTTTATCAAATATCCTATTAAATGACATTTCAGTATTTTTAAGTGTGTCTTAAGTGTCTAAACCGTTTTTGGGGTCACTAAACACACAAGTGCTACTAAAGAAGGGTAGTTGTGTATATCAATTACAGAAAAATTCATATCTGAATGCCACACCCTCAGAAAATAAGCACAATAAATGACTTAGTCACTATATTAACAATTTTTTTTGTCTTTATTAGTATTACTGGCAACTTTTTCTGTCTTTTTTTGTTATTTGTACTGATGCTTTGGCAATATTGTCTATAATTTCATCATATTTTTTAATTAAAATTGAAAACAGAGCGAGAAAGAGAGAGAGAGAGAGAGAGAGAGCAAGAGAGAATGTGTGAGAATCAAAAATGCCACGGGGAGAGGATTAGTTCAGTGAGTGTTAATAACAGGCTTTTTGACTCATTGATGTGAAGACTCTAATGACGCCCCCGGGATCTCTCCATCCACTAAACTCATCCTGCCATTGTAATAGTGCTTCTTATCTCAGCCTCTCGCATTCATTATCCTGCTAATGTAAAGCACCGATCCGTCCCATAACTCACCAGTGTCCTGATTGGTGGAATCTGACGTGGAGCTGCTCTCTGACTTCACTGTGTTATCTGAGGATATAAACATTCACACATTACATAACTCAACTGATACACACATTACATGAAGTCACAATAACACACTGGATTGGCTCTATGCTGCTGATAATGGATGAGGGTGTAATATTGTACGATTTTATGTGCTAGATTTGATCAAAATTTTCCTCAGAAGTCTGCTAAATCTGACAAAACCTTTCTTCAGGATGTCCTCAAAGCTGAAAATGTTAATAAAAGTAATGTTTTTCTAAACATTTTCAATATTTATTTGTTAATAATTTATATATTTATATTTATAAAATTGTGGAAATGTTTATTCATGGTTTTAACATGCATTTTTAATAATTAAATGTGAATGTGAAATGTCTAATGTGAAAATTATATATAAAAGATAGACTCAACTGACACAATAAACAAACAAAAAACAGAATAAAAATAATTATTTATTTATCTTAAAACTTTTTTTGGGGAGGTAGGGTTAAGGTTAGTTAGCAGTCATTTAATTAGCTTCATATGAAAACAATAAGTCTGTAGTTTGACTTCTTTCAGATAGTTACATAAATGTATGTGCGTTCATTTTTTACTGAACTTGCATCATCATTTTAGTAATAATGGCTGGAAACTCAACACTTCCTGTTCCTCTCTCATGTCTCATTTAAGGTGGGCTGTTTTCCATGTTTGCACACACGAGACAACTTTCCCTTCTAAATTTATACCACATACACAAACTGTTCCCATGGTCCAAAGCCAGACCGCCAGTCTGACACTAAACTGGCCTGATCCGTTGAAAACCAATGTCTGCCAAATCTGATCAGGTAATTTACCAAAGACCAATTCAGCACTACATGTGATATCAGAATAACTGTTAAGATAGTAAGTTTTAATCTTTGTTATCTTGAAACTGATCTCTAGTGTTTAGTTACTTTGTTTGATCTGTCTCAGTGTGATGGCTGTTATCTCAGCACAGTTCAAACTGAGTCTAATCTATAATCATTATGTCAGTTTTATCATTTGATCATGGACTGAAAAACTGCTTACAGCTGAGACCAACATTATCGATTTGTCAATTAGTTGAGCAGCTAGTATAATTAATCATTTTTTATGTATTTACCGGGTTTAATGGACACAAAATAATTATTCTCAATGGGCAGTTGACATGCTTTTCTTAAGTTAAAAATATTAAAAAAAAATGTATTATACATACAGTCACCTCAAAAAGTATTTGGATACTTGGTTTGATTAATGACATTTTTTAAATGTGATTTAAATATCCAAATAATTTTGAGCTCATGCATGCTACTGTTCAAAAGTTTGGGGTCTAAATTAAAATATATATATATATATATACTTTAATTTAGCAAGGAATGCGTTAAATTGATTGAAAGTGGCGGTAAAGACATTTATAATGTTACAAAAGATGTTTATTTCAAATAAATGCTGTTCTTTGGAAATTCATCAAAAAATCCTCATATATACAGTATATACAGAAAGATGTTTTAATGCTTTTGAAAGAAGTCTCTCTGCTCACCACGACTGCATTTATGTGATCAAAAATACAGTAAAAACAGTAATATTGTGAAATATTACAATTTAAAATAAGTGTTTTCTATTCTAATATATTTTAAAATGCAATTTATTTCTGTGATCAAAGCATCATTACTCCAGTCTTCAGTGTCACATGATCTTTCAGAAAACATTCTAATATGCTGATTTGCTGCTCAAGAAACATTTTGTATTATAAATATTCCCAAATACAAATTTCAGGCATGAAATTGTGTTTATTTCATCTGTATAATCTTTAAACCCACCTGTGTGGCATCCTCTATGAACCGTTCGTTTGCTGTGTGGAGGATGCTGTTCTGAATCGACGTGCCTGCGGAGGGCGCCGCTGAACAGAGTTTTCTTTATCTTGCGCTGAGAGGCGTCCTCTTCCTAAGCCAGCACAAACATTGAGCAACTTACGATGTTTATCTATCAAGTATCCAATATCAAATTAGTGGCCACCCATATCATCTCAAATCCACACACCTCATTTTTCGTGTTATGTTTGGAGCCGCCGCGGGACAGACCAGCCCTGCGCCGTACATGAGGGACTTTCTCGCCGATTTCCAGAGGATATTCATGAGGAACTTCACCTGTCAATTCCTGAAAGATTAATGAAGAGCAAATATGAACAAGTACATTTTCACCTAAAGTGTTTTATTATTATTATTTTCAATATACTAAAGCAGCCATGTCTACTTTTGAAGAATATTATATATATTTTATTATATTATTATTTATTACATTTAATAATGTATTATATTTATTTATATTTATATTAATTTAGTCAAGTTTTTGAACAAAAAACTATTTAATTATATTTTTAATTTAATTTAATTTACATTTTTTGCTGCTATATGTTCTATATGTACATGAGCTCTACTATGATTGGCTAACATTTTTGCATGTGAAATGAATAATGTTGTTTCTGGTAAGATGTGTTCATGGATCTGACATCGTAACCACGACAATTTTAAAGCGGTCTCTTTTTCATGATATGACTCCTTTAAAGGGATAGTTCACTCAAAAATGAAAATTCTGTCATCATTTACTCACCCTCAAGTTGTTCCAAACCTGTATGTTTTTCTTTCTTCTGCTTAACTCAGAAGAAGATATTTTGAAGAATGTTGGTAACCAAACAGTTGACAACTTGAGGGTGAGTAAATGATTACAGAATTTTCATTTTTGGGTGAACTATCCCTTGAAGCACATGATGAAAAACACACCTGAAGTTACATATACTGTGTAAAACAAGCATTTGAAATGCCAAGCTTGTTGAGATACAAGTATGAGCAAAGATCAGCTGGGCATGTGGCGGCATCTCTGCAGCATCACATGATCTGGCAGCTCACTGTTGTGTGGTTCGGCAGTGACACCCGGGAGAAATACAAAGTTAATTGTGTTGAGCTTTCTTGTTCTAGTTTCTTAGAACTACAAGTTCTAAGGTACTACATAAAATTTGAGCGTCACTTCTGCATCCTGTCCGTACCTCAATTCAAATTAAATTTAGAAATGGCATTAGAATTTAAAATGGCACACAAGCCTGATGAGACACTGACCGCCTCCTGCAGACACACGCGTTTGAGTTCTGCTAATCGAGTGTTGAGCAGCGACTGCAGACTTCTCCGACGCTCCTGCAGCTCCACCATCCGCTCCGCATGCTGCTTACTGTCCTGCAGCTCTGTGAACACACACACACACACACACACACACACACACGTCATGTTACCTCATGGTGGGGACCTCAGATGGACTCATTTTAATTGTTTTACACTACCGTTCAGGTTTGGGGTGGGTATGATTTTAATGTTTATGCTGCATTTATTTGATCAAAAATACAGTAAAACATTAATATTGTGATATATTATTAAAATTTAAAAGAACTATTTTGATATATTTTGAAATGCAATTCATTCCTTTGATGAAAAGCTGAATTTACTCGTCTTCAGTGTCACACGATCCTTCAGAAATCATTCTAATATGCTGATTTGCTGCTCAAGAAACATTTCTTATTATTATCAATGTTGAAAACAGTTGTGCTGCTTCATATTTTTGTGGAAACCATGATTTTTTTAAGATTATAAATGTGTTTATAAATGTCTTTACTGTCACTTTTGATCAATTTAATGCATCATTGTTTAAAAAAGTATTTTAAAAAAAATATATATATATATATATGTTTCTTATAATTTTAAGAAACATATATTTTTTAAATAATAATAATAATTTTTTTCCACAGTCAGAAAAGTCTGGAATTTAAAAATTGTGATTTCAAGGGCTAGAATAGTCATTAATTTTTTTTTTTTTTTTTTTTTTCAGAAAAAACCTACATAGTTTAAGTGGTTCTTAAATCTTAAATAGTTTAAATCCTTTTCCAGTAATCATGAATGACTGGGAAAGACATGGAAAAGCACTGGTCAAACTGGCTACACCCTTAACCTTCCCGTTTTGGATAGCTTTTGGCCTTTTTACATGTAAAATAAGATTTAAAGGTGAAGCATGTAATTTCTGCAACATTTGCAGCACCAAACGGAAAAGCAAACTGCTGTTTCCAAAGCGCTTTCGCATTTAAATAGATTTAGACCCTTTATGAAGATGTTCTCCTCAAAAGGTCTTTGTGAGGATATTTGGTCACCACAATAACAGACAAAAACAAAAGACACACAGGCACGTGGAGGTGCTTACCAGGGCCTGTTATCAGGTGACTTTTGACCTCCATGTCATACGTCTTTTGCATCACCTCACTGCCTCCTGATTGTAAGTTTACCTACAGAGAGACAAGTAAACAAACAAAGCATGACAATGACGAATGTTTCTGGGAGACGACTCCGACAAGCATGTAAATAGTCCACACGTCTCTTACCTTCTCACCGTTTGGTAACAGTCATATGTACTCCAGAGTTTCGGACTTGTGGCCATGAAGCAGATGTGCTGCTGCAGTACTGCGACTGGCCTGAGGGGGGAGCCACTGTGCTGCTGCGCAACGCTTCACTAACTGTATGCCCTGAAACACAAAACAAACCATATGAGACACTGGAGACGCCCCACACATAAGAGCTCTGACTGAGAGACAGAGTATCAGATCAATCACTTATATAACTGATAGAACAGGTGAGCTTTAGGAGATGTAACGGATTTGTTTGGATCTGTTTCATCTTCATCTCAGATGTTTCTCTTAAAATTCCTTAGAAGGATACTAATTAGACAATGTCTGATATATAATTTTGAGTACAGGTCTATAAAATGAAATGGATAGCAACTCAGATTATTTGGTCTCTTGATGAGAAATGTTTGGGTTCAAAGTGAGATTCTGACTTTTGATTGCAAGCTTTAGTATCTTCGGCAAAACGGATCACAGTTTGAGACATTGAGATCTCTATAAGACACGCATCTGAAATAAGTCTTTTCACGTGGGAACAATCAGAGCAAGACATCTCAATCTATGAGAAACATTAAAGAGACCTCAATGTGATTTTTCAAGGTTTATTAGTTGTCTAATAAGCCTGGCATTGTATAATATGAATATTGTTGGCTCTTTGGCAAATTGCTTTTGTTCTTCTTTTATAAGTCGCTCTGGATAAAAGCTTCTGCTAAATGTAAATCAATGGACAGAAACATAAGATTTTATAGCTTTCTCGGGTGTACAAATTAAAAGATGTGAGATGTTTTTAGAGCTTTCAGTACATTGTTGTTATTGTTAACTAAACCTAATACTATTAAAAATAGTTTTCATTGATTGAAATAAATAGCAGTATTATTTTAGTATTATTTATATACTGTTATAGTAATTATTATAGTGCTGTCAAATTGACTAATTGCGATTAACCACATCTAACATATAAGTTTGTATATATATGTGTATTTGTGTGTGTGTGAGTGTGTATATATACATATATATACACACATATATAAATATTGTATACACATATACACATATATACATATATATATATATATATATATATATATATATATATATATACACATATATATATATATATATATATATATATATATATTTACAAACTCATGTTAGATATGATTAATCATGATTAATCTATTTGACAGCACTAATTTACTACTCTAATTTTGAAATAGCTTTTATTTATGTATAATAAATAAATATTTATTTATATTTTATTATAAAATAAATTATAAATATTAGACAAAAAACTAAAAACCTAAATGAAAATTAGAAATGCTGCCTTAGCGACGTAATAAAATAAAATAAGTTTAGGTTGAAGTACTACAATTTCTAAAACTAAAATTTTTACATAAATAAATATCTAAATAGAAATATAAAAAAAAAAAAATAACATGGCAAAAACATAAAATTACAAAAATTAAAATGAAAACTAAAAATATATATTTATTATAAATAAATTAAAAGCTAATTCAACATAATAATAAATACTATATTATAAATAATACTAAAATAACACTGCTTTAATAGTAGAACTATATGATGTCAGTTTGAGATTTCAATTTTATTTATATAGCACATTTAAAAAAAAACATAGTTGACCAAAATGCTTAACAATATCAGGATACACAAAAAAATAAATAAACAAAACAAACACAGTAAAAAATGTCACAGTGTCAAAACTCAACTTGAAATGAAAGTTAAGGAATACAGGTGGCTCTTAAGCAACGACTTGAACATTTCAGCAGTCCGAGCTGTTCTTATGTGAACAGGTAGACTATTCCAGAGATTAAGAGCAGCCACTGAAAAGGCTCGATCACCTTTATTTTTTAACCTGGATCTCAGAACATCGAGGAGCATCTGATTGGACGACCTTTGACAGGAGTGTGGACATGTAAAAGCTCTGATAAATAAGAAGGCACCAAGGTAAGATTTTATTTTTAGTTTACTTTGCACTTTCAAGATCTTTAGCTGGCCCAAGTCACATTCACATCTGATTATTTTTCCCCCTCTTCAAATTCACATGGAATTGCCTGTGGGAACTCCGGACAGGAAGCGGCTCATGAAGCAGGAAACCAGTGCGGGAAACAGAAATGGGAGGCTCAGACTGACCTATAACAACAATACGGGCAGAAATCCTCACGCACAAAAACACCCTCACAGGGCACGAGTCATTTCCTAGGATCAGCCGTAAACAAGGAGCACAATGAGGAGAAAGGTCGAAAAACCTCAAAACTGCATCTCACGCCATTTCCTGTCTGCAACCTAAAAAAAAAAAAAAACGCCAAATGTTTCCAGCTTTGACGCCCAGTGGCGATCTATTCTTTTCAATGTAGTTTTTCATGCACAGCCATCAGAAAGTAGTTATTATCTCAGCTGTATGAGATGGGCGGCTCTCTGGACGGCTCTGTCATTGAGAGTGCGTGAATGATGGGTGTCTCTGAAAAATGCAGAAGGTTATAATTATTAAAAAAAAAAGATCAATAAAGTCATATGCAGAGCTAACCTGGAGAAACTAGTAGCAGATGAGTGAAGCACACGTCGTAATTAAAGAAAACAATAGAACAATGCAGGTATTGTATGTTGCCATGACCTAATCGTGCCCATCACACACACTCGAGGGTCAAGGGAGGACAAATAAAAGCGAGTGGGCTGTTAACGTAACACAAATATGTGCGTGTTGCTAGAGCAAACACAGCGTCTTTGCCTGTCTCGGTTTGCCCAGTGTTGGGTTTCAGCTAATGGAGTCACGCTGTTGTCAGTTTGAGCTTGATAAGATCCCTGATCCTGCTGGTGCCCTGCATTGAGGAGATGTTGAAGAACTGCTCATGTCTTCCAGCAATGCTTGCCAATTTTGAAGCTTTCACCTAATTCGCCAAATGTTTTGATTAAAATTTTTCGCAATATTTTTCGCAAGTTATTTCTCATATGTTGATCTTATATTCATATTGAAATAGATTGAATTTGGGGTATACTAGAATAGGTTTTCATGCTTGAAAGTTTAAAAAAAAAAAACATTATTTTTCACATATTTAACATTATTGCAGCACCTCTCTTCCCAGTCTGTCAGTAACACTCTGTTTAGTTCCTGTTTCTATGAAGGCCCTCCTTCTGAAAAGCACAATGTGCTCTGATTGGTCAGCTGGATCAGGGTGTTGTGACTTGTCAACCACTTAGAGCATGTTTGGGAAATGCCCCTTACCATAACCGTGAGTTTCAACACACTACTAACTCAACTTAACCAGGCCCCGCCCTTTTATTTTGCATATGCTTCGGGTGGGAATTATTTAAATGAGGAATATTGTGATGGAAGAAAACTCAAGACTACAGTTGAGGTGTTTCAGGTAGTTCAGAAACAGTGACACTGATATAGAGAATAACTCCCTGACTTTTTCACAGTTTTCAACACAAAAAAAGTCAAAATAATCTCACAGATTTATGCTGAACGAGGGATTTGAGCCATATTCAGAGACCAGAATAGAGACTCTTTTGACTTGACTTGAAAACACCCTAGCAACTGCACATCAGTACCCTAGCAACCTGCTAGAACACATTTAAATCCTTTTAGCAACCACATAGCTGTTACGTCCAGCACTTCCAGGTTCTACGTCAAAACGGTGGCTCATTATTGGTCGACGCTGTTCACGTGAGCAGCACGACGTACGCGTGTGATGCTGACGCAGGAGCCGGCCAATAATGAGTCGGCGTTCTGATGTAGAACCTGGAAGCGCTGGACGTAAACAGCGTATGAGAATGACACAGAAGAGAGGATATTGTTGAATAAAGTCGTTATTTTTGTTTTGTTTTTGTGCGCAAAAAGTATTCTTGTCACTTCATAAATTTAAGGTTGAACCACTGCAGTCACGTCGACTGTTTTAACGATGTCTTTAGTACCTTTTTGGACCTTGAAAGTGGTGGTTAAATTGCTGTCTATTGAGGAGTCAGAGACCATTTGGATTTCATCAAATATATCTTAATTTGTGTTCTGAAGATGAAAGAGGGTCTTACGGGTGTGGAACGACATGAGGGTGAGTAATTAATGACAGAATTTCATTTTTGGGTGAACTAACCCTTTAATTTAGGGACTATAAATATGCACTAGAAAAGCTGTGGGTGTATGTGCGTGTATGTGTGTGTGTGTGTGTGTGAGATTCACCAAATGTCATGACAAATGTTCTGTGGTCCTCACAAGGTTTGCCAGCATTCCACTCTCTCATGTCGGAGCCTGTATTATCACTTCTGTTCAGATGTTCACAGAAGCACGATCTGTCCATTTTTTAGGCTTCCTGCATTCATTCCTCTAACCATCTCTCTTATTTTCTCTGTAAGCTTGTTGCCTAATCCTTAACATGTAAAGGAGCCATATTGTACACTTTAATGGCATTTTGTATCATATTTTTTCCTCTGAATTTGAATCTGAAATTTCCCCTAATTTATATCTTTAATTCTACTTTATATGGGTGTATATATATATATATATATATATATATATATAGGCTACACATACACACACAGGTTTGTTTTGCTATCTTAGTGAGGACATTCCATAAGCGTAATAGTTTTTATACTGTACAAACTGTACATTCTGTCCCCCTACACTACCCCTACTCCTAAACCTATCCATCACAGAAAACATTCTGCATTTGTACATTTTTAATAAAACAATGTTTTTAAAGCTATTTTAAATATGAGGACTCATGAAATGTCCTCATATTTCATGTTTACGTCATAATACCAGTGTAATACCCATGTCATTATACAAATTTGTGTCCTCATAAATCACAAAAATGCGCGCACACACACACACACACACACGCTTGTGTGTGTGTGTGTGTGTGTGTGTGTGTGTGTGTGTACAGTACCACTGAAAATTTTAGATTGGTAATATTTTTTAATGTTTTTAAAAGAAGTATCTACTGCTCTTAAGGCTGCATTTATTTGATCCCAAAGTACAGTAATTACAGTAATACTGTGAAATATTTTTTTACAATTTCAAATAACTGTTTCTATTTGAATATATTTTAAAATGTAATTTAATCCTGTGATGCAAAGCTGAATTTTCAGCATCATTACTCCAGTCTTCAGTGTCACGAGATCCTTCAGAAATCATTCTAATATGCTGATTTGCTGCTCAAGAAACATTTATTATTACTATCAATGTTGGAAACAGTTGTGTGCAATTTTTTAAGGATTCTTAGAAAGTTACAAATCACAGGAATAAATTGCATTTTTAAATATATTCAAATAGAAGACAGTTATTAGATATTGTAAAAATATTTCACACTATCACTATTTTTGCTGTATTTTGGATCAAATAAATGCAGCCTTGGTGAGCAGAAGAGACTTCTTTTAAAAACATTAAAAATCTTACCAATCTAAAACTTTTAAATGGTATATATATATATATATAAATTGATGAATATGTTAATGAATTAATGCTTGTGCCATGATAAGCTGTAACAGACAGCACATCCATCTTTCTGTCTTCTGTTATTCTTTCCTCAGCAAGCTTCTCCTGACTGATCCTTACAATCATGACCTTGATATTTCACATAACATCAACAATTTCAAATTGAAACAGAATGGCAATTTTGTTTTCTCAGGACTGCAGAATCGCCTCCTCTGGGAACACGGTTTGTACTGAATCTTTCCTTCTTGCAGAAAGCGCTGAAGTTGGGGGTCAGCAGATTTTTTTTGCTTCCTGGACTCTCTGTGACCTCTCTGATCCCAATGGTATCTGACAGACCTGTTTTCTACTGTTCCGTGCCTCCGTTAATTAATCCCACACTAACGAGGAAGTGTGGACACCGCTGCGTTTCCACATCACCGGACTGCACCGAAACCATCTCACTTTCTTCACAGCAAAACTAAATGCGGAGTCACACTATATGGGTCACTCAAAACACAACTACACTCAGTCAAAACAGGTTTTTCTAGACTTGGGATTTGGCTCTTTTGGGCCAGTAAGCAACTACCTAGTAACTGCATAGCAACATGCTACAAACAACTCCACTCAACCCCATATCAACATTCTGGCTATAAACCACAACACTCAAACACTTTGGCAGTGAGATTTGCATGGACAAACATCACATTTTCTGCAACAAAAAAAAACAAAACAAAACACAACACAAAAATTCAGTTATATTCATCTGCAACTTGAAATGATACACAAACTCTCATTTTCTCCATGTATAATCAAAGAGAGTGAGAGCACCACAATCTGGCTATCCTAACTTTCACCTGAAGTCAGCCTGATTCAGATAATGGTGCTAAACAGATGCATGTGTGGCATTTCTTTTCCATATGAAGGTCAATGGAGACCATATGGCATCAGTTGGAGTATCTGCATGTCCTCGAACATGTAGGTTAAGAGTAAAGGTCTTAATAGTGTCTATTGTTCATCAAGACATAAATATCTTTGACCAAAGTAAAAACAAACCAACAATAAACAAAACAGAAAGGAACACATGCAGACTAACACATTCCTAGAAGTTTTGAGGTTTCCACCACAGACACCATTCCCAAGATCCAAAACAATCAAAATTTCTCTTTTGAGTAAGAGTAAATTTGGTAAACCAAGTATGTTATTTTGTTCAAGCAGCGTGGAACTTATGGTGAAGTCTGTTGTTTTTGCATCTCTAGTGGCAACAAATGGAACTGCAAAAATAATGATTGTTGATAATAATTTAAACGGATTATAATTTAAAAAGATATAAATTTAATTTATTGTTTTGACTCAATACTGAAATATCTGAAACGCTTCCAATATTAATTTTTCCACAGAATAGATACACAATACCAGCTGATTTTCTCTCTCTCTCATCTCCCCGACAGCGAGTCGACACACAATCCTGCCTTTCCTCACTCACTCATTTCATTTGCTCCGGATGAATATTGTTGGTGTTACAGGGTGTGAATTTCGCCGTGGGATTGCGCGTATCGCGCATAATTTTGCTCATTCCCGCAGATCCTGTAGAGCTCTCAGTACTAAATTAAGTTCTTTTTCGCTGCTTATTACACATAAACAGTCAAATACACACAAAATAATGTCGAAATGCCGGTCTCGGCAAGTAGTTATGTAAACACAGTCAGTTATGTTTTAAGTGAACATAAACAGTTGAGAAAGAAAAAGCATGTGTAACAGTATAATGGATCCGTGCGTCAGGTCTTAAAGTGACAGCAGCCTAATATACCTGCTGCCAAATTATGAGATGATATTAAAAATATCTATATGGCAGTTTTTCCCCATGGTATCCATTTCAAAATTGTGGCCAGTGAAAATGCTGAGTGGCTAGTAATATTGGAAAACCACTAGCCACAGTGGCTGGTGAGCAAAAAAAGTTTACAGTACAAACAGTACAAGTTTACACTTTAAACAGTACAAAACCAATCAAGTTCCAGTTAGCTTCCTATTGATTGACAAATCATCACTGCAGAAACTGTTGCCACTTTGGCCTGACTGCATGTTTCTATGTTTAATTGCCATCAAGTCTCTCCGAAACCGAATTCACAGTACTAGTGACTAGATTTCGTCTTGAGAGACTGGGAGTTTCCTTCATAATGAACATGAAAGCGCAGTGAAAAGAAAGCAAACCAACTTCCGAATCCCATGAGGCTTGTGATCATTTGTCTCTGTTTTACTCATGCATGAATCAGGTCTTGGCCTTTATGTGCAGGTCAGGTGATGCCAGTGAACCTTTCGGTCATGCTGAACTTTTGGCCCAGTTTATAAAGGAAACAAGGCCATTGAATGTTTACTGCAATGGTTACATCACCCACCATGCGGCTACATCTGCTGAGCTTCCTGGTCATGTACAACTCAACCAGTCAGAACGGTCTCCAGGGGTCTCGAAAGGAAGCAGTTAGTTCACACCTTGATGCTCTTTGCTTCTCACCACACAAGCACCTTGATGATATCCCATATCCTTCTCTTCCTTACTACACTCAAAAATCTGTTGTGCCTCCACCCCCGTACATATACTCTCAGCAGGCTGGGCAGAGGCCACATTTCCTCTGACTGGCAGCAACAACAGCTCCGGCTGAGCGGAGTCAGGACGGCTGCAGACAGCAGATGGACTCAACATATGAACCAGCACCCCTCATTTCACAATCTCCATCAGAACCCAAAGCAAAGATCACACATTACAAAACAGGAATTATGTTAGAGTTACAGAAGGTGACAATATTTTGAGATTCATAATTTACATAAACCCTGCCCCCGGGAACACACAACAAAGGGGTTGAGGCCATGTTGGGCTGCTTTAGAGAAGAGGAAGAGTTGTTGTAGTAGAGTGTTGTTTCCATGCCGTCATTTTACGCCGGACTGCTTCACAAACGAGGGTCAATTCAACTCTGGATTTGCACAAAAGATTAACATGACGGCACATGCTAGTCAATGAGTTGAATCAACTCTACAGCAACTACATAAATTTATCGACTAACCGTTCAGAAACGTCCAGTTTCATTCTAAAAGTTGTAACTTCTTCCTGAGTCTCTCCATCAGTGTCGACTCCGGTTTGAACAATGTAAGGCTGAACACCGTTACTGACAATCCTCATTTTGGCTGCGTGAGATTCTCCAGCTTTGTTGTCGTTGAGCATCCGAAGCGTGAGCTGTTAAAGCTCCGCCCTCGTCTGGAAAGCGGGCTGGGAGCAGCAGCTTATTTGCATTTAAAGGGACACACACAAAAACAGAGTGTTTTTGCTCACACCCAAATAGGGGCAAATTTGACAAGCTATAATAAATGATCTGAGCTGAAACTTCACATACACATTCTGGGGATACTAGAGACTAATATTACGTTTTGTAAAAGGGGCATTATAGGTCCCCTTTAAGCAGCACAATGTTTCTTGAGCAGCAAATCAGCATATTAGAATGATTTCTGAAGGATCATGTGACACTGAAGACTGGAGCTTTGATCACAGGAATAAATTACATTTAAAAATGTATTCAAATATAAAACAGTTATTTTAAAAATTTTATATAATTTCACAATTTTTACTTTATGTATGCAGCCTTGGTGAGAATAAGAGTCTTTCAGAAACATTTAAAAAAAATCTTACTGTCCCCAAACATTTGAATGATAGTATATCTAAAATTCACTACCAATTTCCAGGAAATCTGTATAAAGGATGGCAATCTGCTATTACTTACAAAAATACAGCATTCCAGCAAACTTCTGCTTAACCATAGATTTTCTACAAATTAACTCCAAATGCTTCAATTAAACAGTTTTTACATGTGCATCAAATTTAATTTTTGGATCTGCTATGCCACATTAAATTATTCTGTCAGAAGCTGACATTCATGCAGATGTTTCCATCACATTTATGATGTGGCATGTATGCGTATCTGCTCTTTTTAAGTTGCTTAAGGGATGTGCACACAAATATGTGGTTAAAACAGAACACAATTCTTTCCAGATGATGCACTCTGTGCCTCTGTATGTTTATCAACATTAACAGAAATGAAAAGTGAAGCATGTTGGACATGCAGAACAGGTGTGAGGGTAAACATGGTGCCCAAATTTAGTGTGAAGAGAGCCAAAGCCCTCAGTGTGCTGGCACAATCAGGACCAGATGCATTCATGCTCAAAGGTCACGCTTGGTCATGATGCTGGTTTCAACATACTGTTGATCAGCACAGTCTAAGCATGTTACAATGTATTTCTTTCGATTAGCACAGTTAGCGAATGTCCTCAGTTCACCCAGACCATCATTGGAAACTATGCAACAAAACAAGTCATTCACAAATCTTCATGGTTGCAACATCAACTATAAACTCATTAAAGGATTAGTTCACTTTAGAATGAAAAATTCCTGATAATTTACTCACCCCCATGTCATCCAAGATGTTTATGTCTTTCTTTCTTCAGTCGAAAAGAAATTAAGGTTTTTGAGGAAAACATTCCAGGATTTTTCTCCATATAATGGACTTCAACAGGTTGAAGGTCCAAATGTCAGTTTCAGTGCAGCTTCAAAGGGCTCTACACGATCCCAGACGAGGAATAAGGGTCTTATCTAGTGAAACGATCTGTCATTTTCTAAAAAAATAAAAATTTATATGCTTTTTAACCACAAATTGCACTGCTCTGTGATGCGCCACGCATTACGTAATCATGTTGGAAAGGTCACGTGTGACGTAGGCGGAAGTAGGGCGAAAAACTCTCACTTTCTCTCTCAATCTCTCTGAGGGTCAGAAAGCTCTCAGATTTCATCAAAAATATCTTAATTTGTGTTCCTAAGCTGAATGAAGGTCTTACAGGGTTTGGAACAACATGAGCGTGAGTAATTAATGACAGAAATTTCATTTTTAGGTGAACTAACCCTTTAACTGTGATTCATACTGGTTGCCTCAAGAAAAAAAAAAAATGGCACACTGGCATCCTGGCTTCATTTTCTTGATTTTAATCCACAGAGTGCTGAACACGTTTTTCCAGCGTGCTTGTAAAAACAACAAACAACAAGTGCACCATCACAATTACGTCCCCCACATAAAAAACCTAATCATAGTCCTATTGTTAGGGCACGGACGATAAGTGATGCTTTAATCTCACATCCAAAGCACATAAAACTCTTTCAAGTCAGATGATGGGTAGGAAATGCAGTCCCATGAGGGACAGATCGCAAAAACAACTACCTGTACATCTGGAAGACACATGTTGCACAAACATTCGTCTGAGGGCATCTACAACATCCATCTACAACTGGGCGGCACGTTACAGCAAACCACACAGGAGGCATCAACAACAAAAGCCCTGCCTCTGAAATTTGTTCCACATTGATTTAGAGCCAAAGCATCATATTAAATAAGCATTCAAGATAACAACACAAGGAAGACGCCTTCAGAGACTCGATTCTGGCAGCGGTGGTAAGAGCAGCACTGCTGAAGCACATAAAGACCACACAGGGATTGAGAAATCTATCCGAACCATCAATAGTCTAATTCAGGCTTCTCATAATGGTGATTCAGAATGCAAGAGCTGCTCGGAATCTGAACATTGTGTGTGTGCGGCAGCATTTTTTTATGGGCTCCTGATGCCTGAAGAAAATTTACAGCTTTCTTTGATGTCTTTGAACTCGGGAGTGAAAATTTGAGCAATGAATCAATGCAGGCAGAGCAGAACACATTAAAAATGATGACAACTACTTCAGCAACAAGTAGGACTCAGGAAACGCAGCACAAATGTTACATTGTTGAATAGAAATAAAGTTGAAATATTTTAAAAGAATTACTTTTAGATTTTGTCAAGAAAATGTAATTGCTTGGTTAACATGTTCTAAACAGGGTAAAAAAATTATTAACTAAACCTATAAAAACATTTTTGTTCATTTAAATAAATCTGAAATATTAGATAAAAAACGAAAACAAAAAGTTGAGCTAAAATTACTGACGAAAATTAAAACTAAAACTGAAATAATAAATTAAAACTAAATTGTAATATTTAAAAATGACAAATGCACATAAATTAAAAAAATGTTAACTAAGGGGGTATTTATACAACACCATTTTCAACTAAAAACAGAAAACGTTTTATGTGTTTTGGCTGTTCATTTATGACAACGCCGTTTTGGCGGCATGAAAACGCAAACTTTTGAAAACGGGTTTCATAGTAGTGCAAGTTTTTGAAAACGATACCGTTATCATTTTCAGTGTAAACTACAAAAATGGGGAATTTGTGAAAATGCACACGCATATTACATGTTCAGTCTATAGGTGCGTAGTGTTTCTTTACAAAGTGACATCACCAACTACTGGCCTATAATAATACATAATAATACAGCATTTTTAGCTGTTTTCGCTGATCCGTGTGAACGGAAATAGTTTTGACAACGTTGTTGTCTGTACGCGCTAGAGCTGCACGATTCTGGATAAAATGAGAATCGCGATTTTTTGGTTTTAAATAAAGATTACAATTCTCCCACGATTCTGAATACACAACTAAACAAAATAACGTAATTTACTAGAGGTTCTGACAAAATATGGATTGACAGAAAAAAGTTTTGAATTTTAATTTTTAATTTTAATTAGACTATTTAAAAAAATGGTTTTGAATGAATTCAATAACTCATTAATAAATACTTGTTTCATTACTAGATGAATCAGTGTTTTTGAACAAATCTTTTGAATGAATGATTCAATGACAATACATTTTTTAACAGTCACTTGTCGCCACCTAGTGGCGTAAGATGTAATTGATACAACCGTTATTTGAAGCACCAAGTTCGTTTCAAAAGGTGGTTTGCTCTATTTTGAACGCTATCGTAGACATCAGTGTTTATATCCTAAATTTAAACGTTTATCTCAGTACTTCTGTGATAATTTGAATATTTGTAACACAGAAATAACTGCTCTTTCTGGCTTAGCTTGGCAGAACGAACACAGAATGTTCCGGTATGATTTTGTCAAAGGTTTAATAGACGCAGGCGAATCGTTGTCATTAATAAAATCACGTGGGTGTTTAAATCGAGATCGCAATCATTTTTACGATTAATCATGCAGCTCTAGTACTAAGGAAACATTTTTTTGTTTGTTTTTAGTACATTGTTGTTGTGTAAATGTACCCCAAAATTTAAAAGGAAAACTGAAAATACAAAAATAAAAGCCAAAATTATAATAATACTAAAATTACACTGGTTCTAAAAAGTTGCAAGTGTGTTGCTATGTAGTTGCTAGGGTGTTTCTGGTAGTTTCTAGTTGGTTACTTACTGGTCCAGGTCAAAAGTCTCTACGATAGCTCCGGTCCCACATTCAATGCAAGTACAGTATGTGGGTTTTAACACAAAAATCATTAGTCTGATTGCTAAGAAAAAAAAGTAATAGCTCCTACAATGTGAGCCATCATTCATGTTTCTAACAATAAGTTATACTTGGGGTTAGTAATTTTAACAAACCCCTAACTCCAAGTATGAGGACTAGTAATTGTCGCAAGCATCATTTGCTAAGGCTTATTAAAGTATTTAAATAAAATGTTTATTTAAAAGATTTAGTGGTGCTTTAAAGAAAATTACAAAGACAAAGTGAGAAGTGCAGATGTATCCAGAAGGAGAGAAATGAAAGAGCATTGAAAACATGAGATAATTATGAGCGGATTAGACCTCAAAGAGAAACACATGGGCTTTAAAGAGACTGGGCTCATTCAAGCAGCTGGAATCATACGGATGCAAATTGGAAACTCATTTGAATATACAAAGCCAATGGGAAGGATTTTGTATATTTGTGTGTGAGTGTGTGTTTGCATGAGTGTGATTGTGTGTGTGAAGGTGATCTCATTCCTTTTCAGATCAATGTTCCACTTCTGACAACTTATGACTGGTTCACACTCATTTTCTCCACTATAAGATTGTGAGGTTGTGAAAACATTCAGATTCTGACGGTGAGTCAAAGAGCCAGTTGGTTAACTGTGTACTCTGAGATCATTCTGGGTTAGGCTGGACTGCAGGCGTCAGCTCTTTTGTGTGCTGTACATACGCCTCACCACTAAAAGTCACTCCACCCGCCAAACACAAAACTACAGAGAGAAATCACACTTTAATTGAGGTTTGATCGGGCGCAAAGGTGGAAACCGCCCTGTCCGGAAGTTCTGCTGACAGATAAACAGTGGAATATGACTGAACTGTGATTTTTTCCAATGTTAAAATATAAAGAGACAAATATTACTACCCCTTTTATAAGCGGATTTAGTTAAGGGTTGGATTTTCTGTTTGTCAAAAATAATGGCGGATGAGTAAAGTGTTAAGGAAGCCTTCACCTTTAAAGTACTCACAAGAGGAAGTAACTGCCCGACCTATTGATGATCGAGACAAGCAAATATGCGAGTCAAAAAAAGTAGAAAAGTAGCCCATTATCATAAAGTTAACAACTTAATCACAAGTACAACACTGTTCTGTCACGCACTGGCATTCCATGTTGCAAAGTAATGTGTGTACATAATAAGTGATATAATATGCTAGGTGTTTTGGGAATGCCCCACATGGCATCACAATGAGATCACATTAAATAGTTGGTTTTCTGGTTTTGGGCCATCTGCATAAAATTCCATTTGCTTTCCTTACTTTGAATTCTGTGACAAACAACATTCAGCAAGTATGACATCACTTTGTAGACCAAAACGAGGAAACGAGTTAGCATTTTAGCACTTCCGGTTCAATCGCCCCAAAGTCACTGGGTTTTTTTAAATGGGATTTTGGTTAAATGGCTGAAATATGGTCTGTGGTGAACACAAGCTCAAGACACTTTCACGTTTTATTCTATGACATAAAATATATCAGTATTACCGCACTCTATATTCTTTTAAGCTGTTGCATGTCTTGAAAAAGGCGGTTGCTGACAAGTGGCTAAATGGGACTACACAGGCAGTCGGTGACATTAAACGTCATCACGCCGAAAAGGTAAGCTCAGTCCGCCTTCAAAATTCATAAAAGTGGTGAAAATTATCTTGATGGACAAAACGTGTAAGTATCATAAACCTTTATTGATCATAGAGCTTGTTTTTTGCGATAATCAAAAAACTTATGGAAAAATCCTACTGGGTTTTGTTGAGGGAACCAGATTCATGCTAACAGCCGATTGACCTACAAAGTGACATCATACCTGCACCACCCTGTACAATCCCAAATAAACATCTTGCATTATGCCAATATAAATCTATCTACAGTGGTGGTCAGAATTATTGGCACCCTTGGTAATTATGATCAAAGATGACTATAAAAATAAATCTGCATTGTTTATCCTTTTAATCTTTAATTCATAAAATTAGCAAAAATCTCAACTTTCATTGAAGGAAAAGAATTGAAAGTGAGGGGAAAATCACATTATGAAATAAATGTTTTTCTCCAAAACACATTGGCCACAATTATTGGCACCCCTATAATTTTTTATGAGTAAAATATCTCTGAAGTATATTCCCATTCATATTTACATTTTTTTTAGCACACCAGGATGATCATGAACATGAAATTGTCCAGCCGTGACTTCCTGTTCCACAGGAGTATAAACATGAGGAAACACAAAGGCCAAATTCTCTTAATCATTCATCACAATTTACACATTCAGTAAAACCAAAGAATATGTTCTGATGTGCAGCAAAAGATTGTTGAGCTTCACAAAATAGAAAATGGCTGTAAGAAAATAGATAAAGCACTGAAACCCCCCATTTCCACCATCAGGGCAATAATTAAGAAGTTCCAATCAACTAAAGATGTTACAAATCTGACTGGAAGAGGACGTGTGTCTACATCGTCCTAATGCGTGGTGAGGAGGAAAGTTTGAGTGGCCAAAGACTCTCCAAGGATCACAGCTGGAGAATTGCATAGATTAGTTGAGTCTTGAGTCTCAGAGAGCATAAAGAAAATTATCAAACAGCACCTATATCCCAACAAGTTGTTTGGGAGGGTTACAAGAAAAACCCTCTGCTCTCATCTAGAAACATCTAGAAACAAATCTCAAGCATATTCAGTTGTCAGACAAGACTGGAACTTCAAACAGGACCGGCTTCTATGGTCAGATGAAACTAAAAAAAGAACTTTTTGGCAGCAAACCCACCAGATGGGTTTGGTGCACACATGGATAAAAGTTACCTCATGCCCACGGTTAAATATACTGCTGGATCTTTAATTTTGTGGGCCTATTTTTCTGCTGGAGGTCCTGGACATCTTGTTCAGAAACATGGTATCATGGATTCTATCAAATACCAACAGATAAAAAATCCAAACCTGACTGCTTCTGCTAGAAATCCAATAATGGGCCGTGGTTGGATTTTCCATCAGGACAATGATCCAAAACAAACATCAAAACCAACACAAAAATGTGTCACTAAGCACAAAATGAAACTTCTGCCATGGCCATCCCAGTCCCCTGACCTGAACCCTAAAGAAAATGAGTGGAGTGAACTGAAGAGAAGAAGCACCAACATGGAGCTGGGAATCTGAAGGGTCTGGAGAGATTCTGCATGAAGGAATGGTCTCTGATCTCTTGTCAGGTGTTCTCCAAACTCATCAGGCATTATAGAAGAAGAGTCAGAGCTGTTATCTTGGCAAAAGGAGGTTGCAAAAAGTATTGAATAAAAGGGTGCCAATAATTGTGGCCAACGTGTTTTGGAGAAAAACATTTATTTCATAATGTGATTTTCCCCCCACTTTCAATTCTTTTCCTTCAATGAAAGGTTAGATTTTTGCTAATTTTATGAATTAAAGATCAAAAGGATAAACAATGCAGATTTATTTTTATAGTCATCTTTGATCAGATTTATCAAGGGTGCCAATAATTCTGACCACCACTGTATCTATATCTATTTTTTTTTTTCTGTAAGGACGCATAAATTGATTAAAAGTGACAGTAAAGACATTTATAAAGTTACAAAAGATTTCTATTTTTTAAATAAATGCTGTTATTTTGAACTTTTTTAACTGTTTTCAACATTGGTAGTAATAAAAAAAAATTTTCTTGAGCATCAAATCGGCATATTAGAATGATTTCTGAAGGATCATGTGACACTGACAACTGGAGTAATGATGCTGAAAATTCAGCTTTGCTCACAGGAATAAATTACATTTTAAAATATATTCAAAATAGAAAAATTATAATAATATTTCTTAATATTCACTGTATTTTTGACCATATAAATGCAGCAAAAAAGACTATAATTCTTTATATATGTATCTTAACTGTAGATGAGACTTGCACAAAATGAACACAAACAATTCTTATTCAAAAAATTTAACTTAAAAGTATTTGGGAACTAGAACTAAAAATGTTAAGGAACCATTACTGTAAATAACACATGGGGGTGTTGACTCTCAAACAAACTAGCATTACTAACAACAGCAACAACTGGACGAAACAGCCTCCAGTTCACATAACTGCTTTCAGCATCCAGTGCGGGGGGGAACCACAACATGAACGTGAGAGCATGTCATTAAATCAGTCAGTTGTCTCACACGTGGTCACTGGACTCACACCCATCAGCAATGTCATCCATGTTTGTCACATTTGCTGGCGATCCTGTGGGCAGCTGATTATGGGAGTTATGGAGCCACAGTCCAACGCTGTTGTCTTGGCATCCTGATACTGACCCCATAAACCGGGCAGAGGTGGGGCTCCCACAGCTGCTTCTGTGCTGATGCAAGCTGCGTTTAACATAATGGGGGTAATACTGAGCATCAACAGCAACTACATACAACTTAGTGCTGTCAAAAGTACGACTGCGATACCAAGTCGGTACTGAAATCTTAAAAATGTGACATTTTAAGCACTGTTGAGCAGATTCGTAAACACCTCTAATTGGCGATTGTGTTCACACGCTCTGTGATTGGCTACAATGATCAACGCTTCAAAAACATGTTGTAAATAGACATCAATGATGCTCATCACAGAGCGCTTACACAAATACACACAGGAGTGTTTGAAAGCAGGTGGACCGTTCCGCTGATAGACGCCTACTTTCAAACGCTCCCGCTTTTAAATTCAAACACTTCCTTGTGCTTTCAAAAGCTCCCGTGCATTGATCATTGTAGCTAATCACAGACATATCTGATGAGCACGTGAACACAAAGGCCAATCAGAGGTGTTTACGAATCCGCTCAACAGCGCTTAAAGTGTCACATTTTTTAAATTTCAGTACCGACTTGGTATCGCGGTCGGTACTTTTGACAACACTAATACACCTACATCAATACTTTGGCTTGCTTAGTTGGAGTTTAAAAGACACTTTATATTCAGTAATATTATTGATTTGACTGACATTATCGGATGAGAACAAAACTTGATCTGAATTGAGCTGGATGATGACACTACTGTCTTCTGCAGAGCTGCTTTAAGCCCCTGATATACTGATGTGACGTCATTTCGAACAAAATCAGGCCAAAACGAAGTTCGCTTGGAGTTTCCAACTTCTTTTTATCCCTAAACGAAGAACTACGAAGAACTTTGCTATGATTATATTTAGGGCCTTTATAACATCAACACTGTTATTGAACTGAACTGAATCAACACTGAACTGACTTGAGCTGAATAATAATGACACTATTGTCTTTTTAGAGCTGCTTTACATGCAGCAGAATTTGAATTTGTATGATTTTTGATGATGTTTCTTTCCATCACTGATTGATACTCTCAGATCTGTATTGTATAAAGTGCTATATATGAAAAATGTGACTTGACTTGTTAGGTTACCAGGGTGGTGCTATGTGGTTTCCAATGTGTTCTCATTCCAATAACAAGAATCATTTATGTCAGTGCCCCAAATGGTGCGAGACTAGTTATGTAATATATAAAATTGTATATATAATATATATTTATAAAAGTTATGGTCACAATTTAGTTTAAGGTCCAGATCTCACTATTAACTACAACTTTTGCCACAGTAAACTCCTAATTACTGCTTATTATTGGTTAGTAAGGTAGTTGTTAAGTTTAGGTATTGGGTAGGATTAAGGGATGTGGAATAATAATAATAATGTTTAAATATAATTTATACATAAGGTCTTCATACAAAAATATCTGACAAAGCCAAAATATCAAATATGTAATAAAATATACTGATAAAACACAATTTAACATTAAAAGTAAATGATATGCATATAGGACACCTATCTTTATATCACCTATCATAGGGTTTATTCATATCTCTAACTCTACATATAGAATAGTAATCGTGATGATAACACTAGTAATATATACACAAGTAATCCAGCAATAATTTGGTCAATTTGGGTTTGTAGGTTATGGGCTCATTGTCAGATTAAAATCTTTCATTTTTAGCAATTTCTTCTTTTTGGACACAAAAATGTTAAATATATCACAGATTCAGCAGAACAACATTTGTTTAAAATGAGGAAGTGAGCAGGAAGTTAAAAAAAAGTGGCGACACAGTGGAGGAAGGTTATGTTGTACGTACATTCATTAACTTGATTGATTATAAAGACTTAATGCATTAAATCAAGGTTTTGTTTGGGTCTTGTTTTTAATGAACTGACTCTTCCTGGACTCAGGAGGTTATCAGTGTGTTTGTTTGAGTGTGTGTGTATGTGTGTGTGTGTGTGTTGAGCGTGGGGATGTGCCACAGACGGGGACTGGTTTCTAGGTAGCTCTTCAAACACTTCAGTAATCTCCTTCAGCACAAAGCAACAACAAACTTCTCCAAGTGACACTCCAGGCAAGTCAACTCAGACTTCACTGGCAGATTTGGAGTGACGGCTTACAGACAGTTTCAAAGAGCAAGTTTTCTTGTCAGCTAGCTAAAAAACAAATGATTAAACATCATATGATTGCAATGACAGCTGCTCAGTGAAGAAATCAATATTCTTGCAAAAAAAAAAAGAAAGAAGACAGCCACAAATAAGCTCATTGATAAGATTACATCAGCTGATCAATATTTGCAAAAGATTGACAGTATAAAGTCTAACAGTTCTATCATTTTTAGAATAAATCTTCAATGAGGTTCACTGCGAACCAAACCATACAAAGGCTTTCTGTGTAAAAATCACCACCTTGAAAACGGTGAGCAAATTTCTACCACTCAAAATGGCTAGTGTGAAGTCCAAGTCCCATAAGGTCTTGTTAGTGCTGCTGGCCGACCATCCAACTAGTCCAACAGACACAACACATCGGGCCGAGCACCTGATAAATTAAATAATAATCCTGTCATCACATCCTCTTCCCTGAAGGGCTGGATTTTCTGCATCATAATGGTCTTGTACAGATGTATCCTGAGCTCATGCCCATGCAAACAGAGGGCTGTCATTAAACTTAGTAACATATAGATCATATCTCTATATTATGCCTTGCAAAAAGTGATTATTTAAAAGAGAAGCAGCTGCAGAAATCACTTCAAGAAGTGCAAAATACAACAATGCTGCCAAATACAATTACAGGCTGTGTTTAACTATACCACAAAATTATACATCAACGAAAACAAAGATCACAACAAGTTGTTATTATGACGGAAGTCATAATGACATGATATTATATTTATGTTGCTCTCTAGTCCCCTTACAAAAACGTACTGCATGGTATATACCATAGTACTACCATGGTACGTTCGAAATATTGTTTTGGTGTCATGCATTTGATACTATTCTAATACGCCTAGGCTTATTGGAGAGATGTTAGAGATGTTATATTAAAAATCTTACCTGTAACATTAAATGTTTAGTCCTGATCTGCTCTTCTGTGTGAGTTTAAAGGGAAGTCAGTCTGGTTAGAGTGTATCATGCAGCAGTTGTCTGTAAGTTATCCTTATCAGAGCAGGTAAAGCCACCGGCAACTGGTTTGCTCAATTTCGAGGTGCAACACGCCAAAACAAGCAACTGTCAGTAATGAAATCATTTCCCTGACGAAGTTAAAACGGAAAAGTTGTGTGGGAAGGACAAGCCATTAGTCCAATGCTGAGCCATTCAGACTCAACGCAGATTTTCGCTCTGAACTCGGCGCACTCCAGCGGACCCAACCAAACGCACGCGCAGGGGTAAGTGTTAAAGACTCGGTTTATGAATATTGATCAGTGTAACGTGACGTACGCCAGGTACGTCGACCTGATTGGCTGAAAGGCAGACGTTGGTAGGAGGGCTCTAGTCTGCGGGGCCAAATAGCGAATCATTGGCTGGAATTATGAATATTTAATAAGATTGCGTAACACGACGCTCCAGGAGAGTTACCAAGCAACAACTGAATACTAAAATTAATATTGATAAGGTAAGACTTTATCATAGTTGTAAATTCACGTGAGGAGATTTAAACTTGAGGTTTCATGTTTTTTTTTTTCTTTAAACGCATCGCCGTTTCTCGTCTCTTAAAGGGATAGTTCACTCAAAAAATAAAAATTCTGTCATAAATTACTCACCCTCAAGTTGTTCTAAACCGGTACGAGTTTCTTTCTTCTGTTGAACACAACAGATATTTTGAAGAATGTGTGTGACCAAACAGTTGCTGGTCCCCATTGACTTCCATATATATATATTATAGAAGTCAATGGGGACCAGAAACTGTTTGGTTACCCATATTCTTCAAAATATCTTCTTTTAAGTTCCACAGAACAAATAAACCTGCTGTTATTAAAATGTATAATAATAAAAAATAATTCATTTATTTATTAAAAATAAATCATTGTGATTTTGGATTTGTGGCAATGTTTTAGCAAACATTAAACTTATGAAACCCATTTCTTCATATTCAACTGTTGCAGTTGTTTAATAATTAATTTTTAATAATAAAAATATGATATAAAATAAATAATAATAATAAAAATCCTGTAATTATGCATATCTGTAAATACCTTTTCACACCCAGTTTCATATTAAATTTCTCCAACACAGCTGTTGTGCTTTCCATTGTGTGTTTAAATTACTCATGACTCTTGAGGTTTCAAAGACGTCTAAAAGAAAGTAGAACAGCAGCCTCATGGTAATCTAGGTGGTGAAAACTGAGACTATGTTTCGGCTACCTTCAGTTTCCCTGAGGGACAGAGCTGTGCCTTCATTTGCAAACCAATTGGCTTTAAGACAGGATTTCTATTCACATGTAAAAGATGTCATCTACATGAAACAACAGTTCGATCTTTTCAGTTGCCCAGGGCTCATATTACACTAAAAATGCAACAAATAAGTAAATAATACAGAATCATGTTATATGTTGAAGAAAAAGAAACATTTTTTTAGAGCAACAATTGATTTAAGGGAATTTCCCGAAATAGTGATTTGACAATGTGACAACTTCAATATGCATAGCACTCTTTTCCTTTTGTAGCCTATTTTATGTTATAGGGTATATATTCAATTTATTGTATTGTACTCTGACACTAGTATATAATATCTTAGTTTTCTTTTACTTTTTAATGAATATTTCTCATTGTATAAAAAAATGCATTGACTACAAGCACCATTTGTTAAAAAGGACCTTGTTACATAATTGAGAAAACAGCCACGGTTTGCTGTTAATGTTCCTGAACTGTGATTTTCACAAGTAAGTGACAAATGCCCAGCATCACCACATTAAAGAATGAATGAGTAAAAGTAAACATTATACACAATTTTTTGAGAAGACCATGATATCAGTGATCCATAGTTAACATTTCATAAAAGGATTTTGTGAGCATGTTTTCTGCCTTTAATCCATTGCTTAGACGTTTTGATCTCATCCAGTTACTTTATTATACTTGACTTAGTCCGACCATATAATTAGACATGAAGCGATTACAGATGGCTTGGGTTGTAATGGTCAGTGTGGTTAGCGAGAGCAGCTCTTCTGCTGTACAGGAGAGCCTCGTCGCCTGGGATTTACATCAGTGCTGCAGTTTAATTTGAGTGCGAGGATTTCAATGAAGGGAAGTTCAGCTGGGGATCAGAACAAAGTGCATCTCCTGCCCTTCCTGGAATTCTCCGCAAGAACATTCTCACAACGAGTCCCGGTGAAGGAGAGAAAGAGAGTTAGAAACCCTGCTGGGACCAGATCCCTCTGCCTCTTCATCAATCACTCCACAGGACAGAACAACCGTCTCCTCCTAATGAGACTGACAATACTGCACCGGTGTCTGCAGTGTCACGGCTCCTGGCTTGCGCTTATCCAATTAACCATTACCGAAAGCTCAAATCAACATGCCAGTTTACAGTCTGAAATTCTAAAACTAATGTGAAACATACAGTACACACTCTTAAAGACCAAAAGAAATCCATTTTTTTAGTTCATGTCTGTAATTTTGGAAAAAAAATAAAATAAATCTATATGCTAGTATACTCCTAAAAAGTCACAAAATTAACAAATTAGCATTTGTATTTCAAATGCACAGCCTTTTAAAAAACTCCAGGCTATTGGCTAAATAAAAAGGACAAGAACTTTTGTTCCAAACTTCTTAGAAAACTGTGTATATCAAGCTTTTGCATGCATTTTCACTTACAATATAATGAAAGTCAGTGAGGCAAGACATTGCACTATGGGATTAATGTTAAAATACACAATCACTAGGCTATAAACTGAACAAAACATTACAGATTTGCAAATCATAATAAATTATTATCTCCAACTTGCAATTACTATAATTATATCAATGCAGCTTTATCTGCATCCAAACAGTACACTCACATATAGCTATATAGGATGATTTACTCAATGTCCTCTGAAAAGCCTTCCATTGTTAGTGCATTACTGCAAATAATCATTGATCATTTTTTGTTATAAGTTTTGTTATCTTTATATATTGAACCCAGAGCATATAAGTTGAAATAGTAATTGTTCTTAACAAATCTAGAAAAAACAAGAAAATACAAGTATAGCCAACCTTACCCGGATACATACAATACACTCAGGTAAAGCGGTATATACTATCAAAGACTTTGTATATAGGAAGAAGACGGTGCGCTCCTATTACTTATGAATGGGGAAAAAGTGCAAAATCCAATATGGCGATTAAGCCCCGCCTTCTAGGTGAAACTGCAGCTGCCGTTAGAAGCGCGTTCTCTGACTCGCGCTCATGACTGCGTATGCGCATCGGCTGGTGTAGCATGAAAAACAAGCTTTTTTAGACGCTATTTGAAAATAAAAACGAAGCTGTATGAGACTGTTGTTGTCAATATGAAATTTAATCGTAAGCTTAGTGAACAGTTTTGGAGAATTTGATGTTTCCCCATTCAAAAAGATAGGAGCTGCATTTGGATACCCGAGAGGCTTTTCAAAGATGGCCGCCGGGTGAAATGACTTGTCTTAAAGGGACTTTGATACTATACAGCAAATCTCAACTGTTTGATTGCTTGTTTTGTCACAAAATGTAAACTTTATTATCGCCCAGCTTCAATCAGCTAAATGTGACTATAAGGAATGAAGAGATTAAGATATTATGAACATCAGTATAATGATTTTCTGTAAAGCCGCTTTGAAATGTGTATTGTGAAAAGTGCTATACAAATACATTTGTTAGAGAGAAAATCTGGCACAGTCAAAATGAGCTGTGGTAATCAGGACAGCCAAAGGGAGATGTTTGCCATCTGTTTAACAAATCATGACATAAATGCTCTCCACCCCCCTCCCGATTTTCACAGGTGTTTGCCATTAGCCAAGGCCACAAATGCTGCCCAAAGGGAGTGACCTTAAAGCCAACAGCTGCCCATTCAGAACCCCAACATAAAACAGACCAGTGGTCAAAGAATGATATCAACTCTCCACATCCCAGAACCACAGACTGACGACTTAGTGCCCATCCATTCAATGAAAGAGACAGAGGATTTTACTTCTTGAGCGTTGGCATTGGATGAAACAAACTATGTTTCCAGGCATATGAACATTGCAGGCACTAACTGCTTATTATAACATCTAAATCCCAAGCCATAATGATGTGTAAAGGACTTTAATTATTCATATAGTAGTACACCAAGCCCTAAGAACAGACTATATATAAAGTGTTGTTTTCATGCTGCATTTTTTAGCGGATTTAAACACACACACACTCACACCTCTTTGATGTCTGAGTGAGTTTTCATAAGAACACAGGAGATTTAAGGAGTCTAAGACAATAGCTTCACAGCGGCCAGGCATCGTAGGAGTGAGATCTTGGAGTAACAGCTGATTCTGACATATTTAACGCTGCTCTTTTAGTTTCATGCCAGTTGGCTCGCTGCTCTCCCCATCTTTCTTTCTCTAAAACCTCTCCAGGAGTAATCCAGGGGGAAAAACCCGCAGATCCAAACTCTAAATGCTCCTCTACACTAATCCACAGCTCCACGCTCAGGAGAGTGCTGGGTTTATGTGGTCAAAGCACTATGATTACTGTTAAGAGTTCAGTGATCTACTTAACTGGTTTTGTATTCTTATACAGAGAACTGTCAATGTTAAAATGCCTTCTCCTACAACATTTTACTGCGCTGACATGGTTATAACAGTGGCTCTTTTGACAATAAACATTTCAATGTGTATTACATTTCTAAGCTATTTTACTAACAAAGATTGCCTCCTGGTGGACAAAAATGCATAGCAACACCCTGGCAACCACACACAACACTTCAGTGTTATTTCCACAGCCCAAAAACCTGTGAAAACAAGCTATTTTTACAATTCTGATCCTGCGCTGTGAGTAGCACAGAAATTACATACTGCACACTACATGCTGAATACATTTTGCACTTCTGGTTCTTTGAACTACTTCAACAATGTGCATAAACTGGAAAAACTTATTCTACAAGTGTAAAAGAGTCCAGATCTCATGGAGTCTCTGGGATTGTGGTGTTGAAGATGAATATGCCCTCAACAGGACGCCAGTCCACACAGGATGACGGACAAGCGTACGGTCATGTGAACATCCCTGGGCAAAGCTTCCTCTATTTCCTCTTAAAGTCATGAACCACTTGATGAACTGCCTGTCCTGCGACAAAACACAAACATACATTCTTCCAAGTTCATAAATGACAAGAGTGTCCATATACTAGACCAGTGATTCTCATATGATCTAAAAATGAGTCACAGGTCTGTTCTGACAGGAAAATAAAGCTAAATCCAAATAATAGAATGCAACTATGCTTATCAACCTTTAAAGGACAAAATTATTAAAAATATAATAACTGATAAATATACAGCTACGCAAATGACACTTTGATGCTTCAAAAAGTTCATAAAGAGATATCCATATGAATTGAGCGGTTTAGTCAAAATTTTCTGAAGAGACAAGCATGTTCGCTTGATGTGCGAGAACCAATGAGGTTCATTCTCATGTTACGCAGCACGTTTGAGCTTCCGCAACAACCAATGAGGTTCATTCGTGTTACGTAGAAAGCTTGAGCTTCCACAAGAGGTTTGTTCTCATGCGTCAAGCAGGTTTGTCTGAGCTTCTATTCATGTTCCCTGATCAATGTTTATATGTGAATAAAAGCCTAATAAAGTAATAAATTTACATTTTTGGATGAACTAACCCTTTAAATGCTGGTCTACTTGCAACGAGGATAATCATGGATTGTGCTAACCACAGTTTGTGTTGTGTACTGCATTATTGACCAAGAGCATAAAAGCATTTAGAGACAATTAGAAACTAATAAACTTTCCTATTCAGCCTATGACACATAATAATTTTGAATATTATTAGACTGACACAGTTCAGGATAAAATTACTAATTTTAAGTCTTATTTTAAAGACACTTTTGTTGTTAATTAACAATCTTCTTGGTACTGTGTTTGGTCACAAAATCTGGGTCATGAATCATGATGAGCAAAAATAAGTTGAGAACTAACTGCTATAGACATTTCTGCTCTAGCACAATAGAAACTTTAGACTGTGTCCACAGTGAGACTGTTTGAATATATTAATTTCCTCTGATTAAAGCCTCTGTCAGCACCACAGCAGTCTCAGCCACAGACTATTTTTCATCTAAGTGTTTTGATTATTATTTCATGCAGTGCCCCACTGCCCTGGAAGAATTTCTCGCTCTGGCTCTCGGCAGTTGTGCGTGCGATCCCGTCAGGAGTCGGCGTAGACTTGAGAGCAGAGCTTCAAACAGCATGCATTCCCCTCTTCGCTCCGCTTTGATTCCGAGCGGGAGGGGCTCGAGTTGCCAAGCAGAAAAATCCAAACAGCGTGTCCTCTCCTCACCCCCTCCACCACCCGCTGCTGCAGTGCCAACTTATCAAGCTCACATCTCTACAGTACATCACACATCATAATAGCACAGTATTAAGGCCCGTTCACACTAAGGACAATAACGATAAGAGTTTAAAAGAATAGCATCTAAATTTAAAAAAATAGCAGAATCCACACCACAACTTTGGCCCTGTCCCAAATGGCACACTTCATATGCACTTGCGGTCTTGTGGACTTACAATGGATGCCACGTGCACATGTCCGTTAAGTCCACAAGACCGTATAGTGCAGGGTTCCTCAAATCCAGCCCTGGAGGGCCACTGTCCTGCAGAGTTTAGCTCAAACCATGATCGAACACACTTACCATGGTACAATTTTCTGTTGGTATTTACAGACAATTTGCATGACCAGCATGAACATGAGCGCAATTTAGGTGGGGAACTTTTTCGCCGTCACGCTCACTGGAGCAGCGGTAATTGTGACTGAACCTTTGTAGGCCCTAGCTGTCCCAAATGGCACACTTCATATGCACTTACAGTCTTACAATTGCCGTCACGTACATGTCCAGAAGACTGGGTGTCCCGTTTGTCATTTGAAGCCCAAAGTATACTTCGGTCGTCCACATGCAGCCCAGTTTTTGAGATCGCGTGGACGGTACACGTACAGTGCATGTGTGAGTGACTTAAACGCTTTTTAAAGTCCCCCTGTGGAGAAAATCAAGTTTTTAATGTTGTTTATACAGTATGTCTATGTGGTGTTTTTAATATGCCTTAAGACAAACCTTTTGCAAGTTCATAATTTGCAAATTTATGTGCAAAATTATGTAAATTCGGTTTGAAATCGCTGGTGTTTCTGACATCACAAACTACCTTGTAACCAATCACATAAATGTCCCGGCAGGCTTTAGCATATCATTAACTATCAGTGTTGTCAAGTCTGTGGTTTTCCCGGGGAACTGGGCTACTTTAACACTGTTGCCACAGGTTGTTTTTCATGTTTGAAGCAACCCCAAATGAAACGTGATTGGGCTAGTTTTGAGTAGCAACTGGGCGGGCTTTGTTATGAAAACCTGGCAACCCTGTTAACTATGACCTATCTGAAGCAGGGAAGTCTCAAGAGGTTATCCCGGTATATTTTTCTGTTGATATGAAAAATCGAGTAGATTTAGCAATATAGCGGATGTATGATGTATATTACAATGTTATGATGAACTATATGCCTTTCTCTACTGATGTTCTAAGTCGTTCAAAGCGTTTCTAAGGAGGCTGATTTTTAGAAGACAGCTGTCTGACTCGCGAACGGGAACAAGGTTTGTGTTAACAACACATTATTAGTTGTGTGATAAGGTAGTCAAGCAAAAGGCTAATCATATAAATGACCGTTATGTGTCCGACATTGTTAAAAGCATTTTGCAGCGTTTACCTCAGTAAGTTGACCGAGTGGATCTCTGAGCTCATGCGAGTGAGTGGAGGCGGGGCTAATTAGCATATTCATGGACCCATGTATACTAAATGAGGCAAGGGTGTAGAGTTACATTCAAGCTATTTTAAGGCAAGAAGAATTTTTTTTCACAGGAAAAAAATGTTTAAATATGTAATTTTGGCGATCAGATATGAGTTTTAAGGGATAAAATTATTGACTACAGGGGGACTTTAAAACATGCGTTTTTCCGTGCTCACAACCAAAGAAGTATATTTTGAAAGGCTTGCTGGCTCAACTATGCGTGAGACGGTGCAGAACGCGGAAAACGAAGTGTACCCGGGCCTTTAGGGGTCCATTTGGAACAGGTTCGCAGAGCTTGCTTCACTGCTGGCTTGCCAAAAGTGCGCATCAAAGGCGCATGTCAGCCAGAAAGGGGGCACTCGTGAGCACCCTTCTGAAACATAAAATGGCAAATGGCCCTATACCAGGCTTCCTCAAATCATGTACATGTACCATGTGACCGCTGTACCACCTGACCTGACTGATGCAGATTCATATACGTGTCGATAGTGTTGCCATAAAAATGCATAATTCCCAGTCCATGGATTTTGTTTTAATTATATAAATTTAATAGATATATTCTCCTAACCAACCCCTAACCCTAAATATAACAATTGGTAACCCTCTTGAAATATTTAACCTAATTGTTTTCATTCATATGACCCATATCACCCATATTCTGGTTCTTCTCGTCTGAAGTGCATCCAGTAAAACTGTTCGCGCTACAAAGAATGTTCATGATTATTTTAATAATAAATTAAAGTAATATGAAAACAGAATATACTGTTTATTTAAAGTGGCAGACAACATAACCGCCATGCGCTCTGATAATAAACAGAACGTTATCATGTGTTGGTGTGCACGCAAATATAGCCAGTTATTGTTACAGTTATCATTCTTGGTCCTTTGGTCTAATGTTTGGAAACAACCAGCACAAGGCTTCACAAAGGTAAATGGTTATTGGGAGGTGTTTCAACAGGATCTGGCTTTCATGAGTCACCGCTGGACTATTAGAAGACGAGATGTTAGCTGTGTCATACGGCTCTTATGCACTTTGATGAGATGAAATGGCCAAACCCACGTGCTTTAATCCCAATCTACTTGTGTTTGTGTGCTTCAGAGAGGCTGAACAGCTGCGGCTCATGAGGGAAGCTGAGATAACCTCTGAAAAATAACCCAAACACTTCACCACTCTTTTAACATGTCAAGACCTGTAGCTCTCACAGTCTTCAGAAGAGCTCTGAGGGCATCAGCAGGGGGAACACATGCATGCAGCTAATATCAACAGCACTGGTGATTATATAAGAGCAAATAACTTAAGATACCAGTCGACAAATCCTAAGCCATCAAGCCAGACTAACAACAAATGCAATAAAAGGCTTGTTTTGCAGACCTTATGTAGCCCCGCCCCCTTTCAGCGCTCGTTGTCTTTTGACTTCCGGTTTGTATTTCCACAGCGATCTTACGTATTTATGAACGAACTGCTTGTTTTAAAATCTTCCCGGTCTACTGACATTTGTTAATACATCTGCTTTAAACGTTACAATGCTCATGATAACTTTTTTTTAAACTCTATAATAAGTAAATCCACTTCACCATCTAATAATTCTTTGACAGCGATGCCATAGAAATATACACGGCTACCGCAAAAACGGAAGTTCAAAGACAAAATGGCTGCGTGAACGTTTCTCTGGCGTATAAGCAAATATATATATATATATATATATATATACACACACAGGTGCTGGTCATATAATTAGAATATCATCAAAAAGTTGATTTATTTCACTAATTCCATTCAAAAAGTGAAACTTGTACATTATATTCATTCATTACACACAGACTGATATATTTCAAATGTTTATTTCTTTTCATTTTGATGATTATAACTGACAACTAAGGAAAATCCCAAATTCAGTATCTCAGAAAATTAGAATATTACTTAAGACCAATACAAAGAAAGGATTTTTAGAAATCTTGGCCAACTGAAAAGTATGAACATGAAAAGTATGAGCATGTACAGCACTCAATACTTAGTTGGGGCTCCTTTTGCCTGAATTACTGCAGCAATGCGGCGTGGCATGGAGTCGATCATTCTGCACTGCTCAGGTGTTATAAGAGCCCAGGTTGCTCTGATAGTGGCCTTCAGCTCTTCTGCATTGTTGGGTCTGGCATATCGCATCTTCCTCTTCACAATACCCTATAGATTTTCTATGGGGTTAAGGTCAGGCGAGTTTGCTGGTCAGTTAAGAACAGGGATACCATGGTCCTTAAACCAGGTACTGGTAGCTTTGGCACTGTGTGCAGGTGCCAAGTCCTGTTGGAAAATGAAATCTGCATCTCCATAAAGTTGGTCAGCAGCAGGAAGTATGAAGTACTCTCAAACTTTCTGGTATACGGCTGCGTTGACCTTGGACCTCAGAAAACACAGAGGACCAACACCAGCAGATGACATGGCACCCCAAACCATCACTGACTGTGGAAACTTTACACTGGACCTCAAGCAACGTGGATTGTGTGCCTCTCCTCTCTTCCTCCAGACTCTGGGACCCTGATTTCCAAAGGAAATGCAAAATTTACTTTCATCAGAGAACATAACTTTGGACCACTCAGCAGCAGTCCAGTCCTTTTTGTCTTTAGCCCAGGCGAGACGCTTCTGACGCTGTCTGTTGTTCAAGAGTGGCTTGACACAAGGAATGTGACAGCTGAAACCCATGTCTTGCATACGTCTGTGTGTAGTGGTTCTTGAAGCACTGACTCCAGCTGCAGTCCACTCTTTGTGAATCTTCCCCACATTTTTGAATGGGTTTTGTTTCACAATCTGCGGTTATCCCTATTGCGTGTACACTTTTTATACCACATCTTTTCCATCCCTTCACCTCTCTATTAATGTGCTTGGACACAGAGCTCTGTGAACAGCCAGCCTCTTTTGCAATGACCTTTTGTGTCTTGCCCTCCTTATGCAAGGTGTCAATGGTTGTCTTTTGGACAACTGTCAAGTCAGCAGTCTTCCCCATGATTGTGTAGCCTACAGAACTAGACGGAGAGACCATTTAAAGGCCTTTGCAGGTGTTTTGAGTTAATTAGCTGATTAGAGTGTGGCACCAGGTGTCTTCAATATTGAACCTTTTCACAATATTCTAATTTTCTGAGATACTGAATTTGGGATTTTCCTTAGTTGTCAGTTATAATCATCAAAATTAAAAGTAATAAACATTTGAAATATATCAGTCTGTGTGTAATGAATGAATATAATATACAAGTTTCACTTTTTGAATGGAATTAGTGAAATAAATCAACTTTTTGATGATATTCTAATTATATGACCAGCACCTGTATATATATATATATATATATATATATATATATATATATTCTATAGTCTTTGGTATAAGGTCTATATCAGAAGAAATACCTTAGCAAGCATCAATAATAAAACCTTAGGTGTGTAGTTTGGTACCAAAGAGTGTATAAATGACACAATATTTTATGTAACTGAACGATTAGATATAAGATATAAGATGTGCTAATCACAATAGCAATATTGCCAGGTCATCTGTGACGCTTCATTCTGTATGTTGTTTGGATGTCACTGGAGTGTGTCCAGAACACAAGGTAGGACAGATTTCGATAATGGGGTGTAAAGCTTTCAACAGTGTGATGGATACATGGAATATTACGCCTGCCAAGATTGGACAGATTATAGTAGCCTATATATAAGCAACCTCCTGAAATACAGGCATAATAAACTACAGCCAAAGACAGAATGATGTGCTGCAGTGCAGTAAAAACTCAAGGTAGGTCACAGCACAGAAAATGGAGGGGAAAAGAAATTATGTGTATCATTTACTTAAAAATCCAGACATCAAAATATGAAAGATATAACAAAATAAAATATTAATATAAAAATATACAATTTATTATTTTATATATATGAATAAAATATTTAAAAATAATTTGACCAAAATCAAAACCCAAACAATAAAAGTAAGCTAAAATATAATATAATTGCACTAAGCATTGTAGTCTAGATCAGATAAACCTGAGCATATAAACCACATATCAATATATTGTATCTTCAGGCTGCTGCTGATTCTCACTCCTAATATTTGTGGTATAGACTATAACATATTTAAGATCTGGGAATATGCTAGTAAATCCAATTTATTGTTTTGTTGCACTGGAGATAAACTAAAAACGTTCAAAGTGCCCAGTCAAGTCAAATGTGTTTGTTTGTGTGCAAGTGCGCCGCCTGTGGCAAGGAGAAGAATTACAGCAACCTGACTGCAGCACTTCATCAAGGTGTGAACAGTCCTAAAATCAGAACATGCTCAGAAGGGCATTTTAAAAATAGATCACCACCTGTCTTCACGCTAAGACTAATTCACACAGCAACAACAAATCTCCACAGTCTACACTACACGTGCCAAGAGAAATTAATTGCTTATAATTAATCTTTTACAGCAACATGCTACAGCTAGAGAAAAGAATTCAATTAATTTGTCATAATAATTAAAAGTAAGTATGATTGTTATGCAGGAAAATTAGAGCAATTCACAGCAGAAATTCACAACAACAGACAGCTGTATAACATAAAAACATAAAAAATAATAACAAACAATTACAAAAAATATAATAATAAATATAATTAGAAATTAAAATTAGTATGCACACACACACACACACACACACACACACATATATATATATATCAAATTGCAAATTTATTTATTAAATATATCAAATGTATAAATATATATTAAATATATCAAATATATATATATATTTATATATATATATATATATATATATATATTATAAATTGCAAATATATTTATCAAATTGCAAATTTATTTGTAAAATATATCAAAATAAATATATATTTGATTTAAATATATACTAATATATATATATATATATATATATATATAAATACATATACTATAAATTGCAAATATTTTATTAAATATATGTCAAATATATATATATTTGATTTATATATATATATATATATATATATATTATAAATTGCAAATTTATTTATTAAATATATAAAATATAAATCTATATTTTATAGATGTATTATATATATATATATATATATATATATATATATATATTATAAATTGCAAATATTTAGCTTTAGCTAATAGTTAGGTGTAGTATCACAAAAATAACTTAAAAAATACATAACTAGTATACATAAATGAGTGCTTGTACTGTATCTATCTATCTATCTATCTATCTATGTATATACATACAGTACAATATATATTGCGCAGTCATTATAATAATATATAATTAAATGTATATATACTCAGGTAATTCACATACTGTATTATATCTAAATTACCTGAGTATTCAGGACTGAAAAGCTCATGTTTGCAAAAATGATTGAGTTCAAGCTCAGGTCACACAGCAGAATATAACACATAAGCCCTTTAACACATTCTGCAAATGGAGGATGCAAAGACAGGGTTGTCCAAGTCAGAGCGCGTGATGAACACATAACTGCATCTCTTTGTATCTGGAGGCCCAGGGATGCTTTGTTTTACACTTTCCATTTTCTGAGTGCTTTATAACTCTGCTCATTCCTTCTCTAGCAGGCAGCCTGTCCTTGACACCACTGCATCGCTTTTGTGAGGTTTTCTTGCCCCGCTACAGTCACACCCACCGTCCTGCTCCTGATCATTCACTGGTTGGCTGCGGAGGCTCCTCTTCGAGGCAGCCAACGGCAAGTTAGGAAACATCTTTAAAATGTGCATGCTGGAGTAGGTTTTAATGCCTTATAGCCATGCAGTCTCTCGCTCGCTCTGTCTGCCTCTCTAGGTGTTTGCTTTATAACATGACCTACATTTTTCTGCTCGAGTGAAGCCTAGAGATCCGTCACAGTTCGACATCACAGCGCCGCGACGCTCAGCGAGCTAAACTGCACAATGAGCAGGAGCAACACATTGAGCTGAGAGTGATCGGGAGTCCAAACCGCTGCATGGCAACAACGTGAAAAATCCCCTACTAAAAATAGTGGCATATCGCAGGCTGGCAGCTCTGACTGCGCAGCCAATAACCTTTCACCCCTGGGGTGCTGGCACAGGGAGGGCGGATCTGGGCCGTCACCGTCATGTTTGGGTGACTGACTCTCATCCAGATGTCTGCACTGAACCGACGGGGTCAAATTCATGTCCGCCATAGCAACGGGCCCTGAAAAAAATGCCAACCTTGCAAAGTGAATTTACTCAGGGAATGTGCTCGAATGTTTGAGGATGTCCGTTCACAAAAAGTTCACCTCCTTTTAGAGTTCGGACAGGTCACTTTAAATTCGCCTGAGCTGTCGTAGCCATTGGCCACACTGCCTTCCAAACTGTCTCCTCAATTTGCCTCACTCGGCTGATTTCTTTGAACACTGCCCTTCTTTCTATCCCATGAGGCTTTCAGGAGAGCTGCAGGAGTCAGTTTGTGTCCAACACGCCCATCAGTCAGAGGATTACTCTGGAGGGACTCTTGTTGTCCTTTAGGTGAAAAATAGATGAATTTAAAAGGAACGTAAACCATTTTGACCTGCACATTACATGCATGATACTGTGCATTACTCAATACTTAATTAAACATGAACTGTGATCTATCGTTCAAGCCATCCATCCATCCATTGTTCCATCCATCCAACCATCTATTGTTCCATCTATCTATCTATCTATCTATCTATCTATCTATCTATCTATCCATCCATCCATTGTTCCATCCATCCAACCATCTATTGTTCCATCTATCTATCTATCTATCTATCTATCTATCTATCTATCTATCTATCTATCTATCTATCTATCCATCTGTTGTTCTATCCATCCATCCATTGTTATCTATCTATCTATCTATCTATCTATCTATCTATCTATCCATCTGTCTATCTGTCTGTTGTTGTGCTATCTATCTATCTATCTACAGTATCTGACAGAAGTGAGTACACCCCTCACATTTTTGTAAATATTTTATTATATCTTTTCATGTGACAACACTGAAGAAATGACACTTTGCTACAATGTAAAGTAGTGAGTGTACAGCTTGTATAACAGTGTAAATTTGCTGTCCCCTCAAAATAACTCAACACACAGCCATTAATGTCTAAACCGCTGGCCACAAAAGTGAGTAAACCCCTAAGTGAAAATGTCCAAATTGGGCCTAATTAGCCATTTTCTCGCCCCGGTGTCATTTGACTCGTTAGTGTTACAAGATCTCAGGTGCGAATGGGGAGCAGGTGTGTTAAATTTGGTGTTATCACTCTCACTCTCTCATACTGGTCACTGGAAGTTCAACATGGCACCTCATGGCAAAGAACTCCCTGTGGATCTGAAAAAAAGAATTGTTGCTCTACATAAAGATGGCATAGACTATAAGAAGATTGCCAAGACCCTGAAACTGAGCTGCAGCACGGTGGCCAAGACCGTACAGCGGTTTAACAGGACAGGTTCCACTCAGAACAGGCCTCGCCATGGTCGACCAAAGAAGTTGAGTGAACGTGCTCAGCGTCGTATCCAGTGGTTGTGTTTGGAAAATAGACGTATGAGTGCTGCCAGCATTGCTGCAGAGGTTGAAGGGGTGGGGGGGTCAGTCTGTCAGTGCTCAGACCATACGCCGCACACTGCATCAAATTGGTCTGCATGGCTATCGTCCCAGAATGAAGCCTCTTCTAAAGATGATGCACAAGAAAGCCCGCAAACAGTTTGCTGAAGACAAGCAGACTAAGGAACCATGTCCTGTGGTCTGATGAGACCAAGATAAACTTATTTGCTTCAGATGGTGTCAAGCGTGTGTGGCGACAACCAGGTGAGGAGTACAAAGACAAGTGTGTCTTGCCTACAGTCAAGCATGGTGGTGGGAGTGTCATGGTCTGGGGCTGCATGAGTGCTGCCAGCACTGGGGAGCTACAGTTCATTGAGGGAACCATGAATGCCAACATGTACTGTGACATACTGAAACAGAGCATGATCCTCTCCCTTTGGAGACTGGGCCGCAGGGCAGTATTCCAACATGATAAAGACCCCAAACACACCTCCAAGACGACCACTGCCTTGCTAAAGAAGCTGACCAGACCTAAACCCTATTGAGCATCTGTGGGGCATCCTCAAACGGAAGGTGGAGGAGCGCAAGGTCTCTAACATCCACCAGCTCCGTGATGTCGTCATGGAGGAGTGGAAGAGGACTCCAGTGGCAACCTGTGAAGCTCTGGTGAACTCCATGCCCAAGAGGGTTAAGGCGGTGCTGGAAGATAATGGTAGCCACACAAAATATTGACACTTTGGGCCCAATTTGGACATTTTCACTTAGGGGTGTACTCACTTTTGTGGTCGGCGGTTTAGACATTAATGGCTGTGTGTTGAGTTATTCTGAGGGGACAGCAGGAGCAACACATTGAAAGTGTCAAAAAGTGTCAAAGTGTCATTTCTTCAGTGTTGTCACATAAAAAGATATAATAAAATATGTAGAAAAATGTGAGGGGTCTACTCACTTCTGTGAGATACTGTATCTATTATATATATATATATATTATAATTAATTATATGTTAATTACCTGAATACCCTGCACTGAAATGCTCATGATATATATTTATATATAAATGTAATTATATAATGGCTGTGCATTCAGGTGTTCCACACTCATCTGTAGAGAAGTTCAGCAAGCTTTATCTAATGGAGGGGTGTAGAGTCACAGCTTCAAACCTCCAGTAACCTAAACAGACAGAGTTAAGTGGCAGGTTTTGAGGCACAGCACTGTCCTTCAGGAGTTAATGCGCTAGAGGACGTGGGAAAAACCTTTGAAAGCCACTAATCTTCTAAACTCTATACCACACACATCCATCAGCTGATCCCCTAAAACAGCACTTAGACAACAGAGCCTCCAGTGGGAGTTTTGTCTCTAGTATTTCACACCAGATTATTGACCGTGGAAAAAAACTGCTTCTCATATCATTAAAAGTAAACCTGCAGCCAAATATTAACTGAAACATTATTCTTAAAGTTGGGAACAAAGAAAGATTCAGGATGCATTGATCATAATTACCCAGAGGACAATTTCATTGCTCAAAGGTTGCTCTTTCATTGCTCAGGAGACTTCTTGTAGTTCTCAGTAACTCAGTTTCAAATGTTTCTCATAAACTTCCTTAGACACAATTGTAGACCTACAGTAATAGTACATAACTATAAAATAAATGTGGATAGAAATAGTTCAGAGATTTGGTCTTGAAATAATTTAATGATAAATATTTCAGACATTACTGAGATCTCCTAGAGTCTAGAGGAGATAACAGAGGTCTTTTTTCAGGAGAAAACTCTGATCTGACCTACAGGGAAATAATGTTTGCACTTATCAGCTAATAAGACTGAATATACATGCAAGTAAGTCAAGGCAAGTGATTTTACGCCAAATACACACCAACCTCATTAAAAATTAATCTCACAGCATTGATATTCATGTATGTTATCACAGTCTCTAAGAGGATACCATTTGTCCGTTTGAATCTGTTTGACTTATTTAGGAGGTGTGAAGGTCATCACGCCAGTTTAAAAGATTAGGATGATCACTTAATTTCAGCAAATATGTTTTAAATCTTTTGATTGGGATTTAGCTAGCCTACTGTAAATATTAACTTTATCTCTTGATCTCCACCGTGTTGCCATCATATTTAATTTGATGTGAATGAAAACAAGGCTGTTTTTTTTCTTCAAAGACATTTTTAACGTTTTGCTGGCTGAACAGTCAACATCAAACATACATAAGAGTAAAACCGTTTGAACAGACAGTACATCTACCTCTCGCAGCCTTGTTTGCATTCATTTTAAAGGGATAGTTCATCTGAAAATGGAAATTTTGTAATTATTTACTCATCCTCACGATATTCAGAACCTGTATGACTTTCTTTCTTGAACAAACCACTACATAAAAGATTTTTAAAGAACACTGGGTTTAAACAACACTGAACCATATTGACTTTCACTGTATGGACAACAACAACAACAAAACATATAACATTTACATACAAAACATATGTTATCTTCTTTTCAAAATAAATTTTGTAATGATGACAGAATTGTAATTTTTGGTGAACTATCTTGGTGAACTAACGCTTCACATAAACAAACAAACAAACAAACTGAAAATAAACTAATAAATAAAAAGGTAGAAGGCATATGTAAACTAAATAAATGGTAGAGTGAATAAAAAAAAAAACAGAAAATAAAAAGGTAGGACTTCCTTATATATATATATATATATATATATATATATTAGTGCTGTCAAATCGATGAATCATGATTAATCGCATCTAACATAAAAGTTTGTAAATATATAATATATGCGTGTGTGTGTATATATATATATATATATATATATATATATACACACACACACAGGTGCATCTCAATAAATTAGAATATCATGAAAAAGTTATTTTTTTTAATTCAAAAAGTAAAACTTAAATATATTCTAGATTTATTAGACATAAAGTAAAATATTTCCAGACTTTTTTGTTTTCATTTTGATGATTACCGCTTGCTGCTCATCAAAATTTAAAAAATCAGTACCTCAAATTATTAGAATATTTAATTTCAAGTTCTATTAAATTACCATTCTCAGGGTATAAATACTGGGTTTAGGTCAGTAATCCCAACAGCAGTCATGGGGAAGTCTGCTGACTTGACAAGACCCTCTACAATGAGGGTAAGCCACAGAGGGTCATTGCTAAAAGACCTGGCTGTTCGCAGAGTGCTGTGCCAAAGCACATTCATGGAAAGTTGACTGGAAGGAAAAAGTGTGGTAGGAAAAGGTGTACAAGTGAAAGGAATGACCGCAGGCTTGAGAAGATTGTCAGGCGAAGCCGATTTAAGAACTTAGGAGAGCTTCAAAAGGAGTGGACTGAAGCTGAAGTCAGTGCATCAAGAGCCACCACACACAGACGTCTTCAGGAAATGGGCTACAACTGTCACATTCCACGTACCAAGCCACTTCTGAACCAAAGACAACGTCAGAAGCGTCTTACCTGGGCTAAGGAGAAAAAGAACTGGACTGTTGCTCAATGGTCCAAAGTCCTCTTTTCAGATGAAAGTAAATTTTGCATTTCATTTGGAAATCAAGGTCCCAGAGTCTGGAGGAAGAGTGGAGAGGCACAGAAACCATGTTGCTTGAAGTCCAGTGTGAAGTTTCCATAGTCAGTGATGATCTGGGCTGCCATGTCATCTGCTGGTGTTGGTCCACTGTGTTTTCTGAAGTTCACAGTCAACGCAGCCATCTACCAGGAAATTTTGGAGCACTTCATGCTTCCTTCTGCTGACAAGCTTTATGGAGATCCTGATTTTATTTTCCAGCAGGATTTGGCACCTGCCCACACTGTCAAAGGTACCAAAAGCTGGTTCAATGACCATGGTGTTACCGTGCTTGATTGGCCAGCGAACTCGCCTGACCTGAACCCCATAGAGAATCTATGGGGTATTGTCAAGAGGAAGATGAGAGACACCAGACCCAACAATGCAGATGACCTGAAGGCCGCTATCAAAGCAACCTGGGCTTCCATTACACCTGAGCAGTGCCACAGGCTGATCGCCTCCATGCCACGCTGCATTGATGCAGTAATTCATGCAAAAGGAGGCCCAACCAAGTACTGAGTGCATAGAAATGAACATACTTTTCAGAAGCCTGACATTTCTGTATAAAATATCCTTTTCAGAAGCCTGACATTTCTGTTTAAAATAACCTTTTTTATTGATCTTATGAAGTATTCTAATTTATCGAGATAGTGAATTGGTGGGTTTTTGTTAAATGTGAGCCAAAATCATCACAATTAAAAGAACCAAAGACTTAAAGTGCTTCAGTCTGTGTGCATTGAATTTATTTAATACACAAGTTCCACAATTTGAGTTGAATTACTGAAATAAATTAACTTTTCCACGACATTCTAATTTATTGAGATGCACCTGTATATATATATTAGTGCTGTCAAATTGATTAATCGCGATTAATCGTATCTAATATAAAAGTTTGTCAATATATAATATGCGCGTGTGTGTATATATACGCCTGCCTTTATGTGCTCATGAACTTTAATGACATCTCATTCTTAATCCACAGGGTTTAATATGGAGTTGGCCCACCCTTTGCAGCTATAACAGACTCAGCTCTTCTGGGAAGGCTTTCCACAAGGTTTAGGAGTGTGTTTATGGGAATTTTTGACCATTCTTCTAGAAGTGCATTTGTGAGGTCAGACAGTGATGTTGGTGAGAAGGCCTGGCACTCAGTCTCTGCTGTAATTCATCCCAAAGGTATTCTATCGGGTTGAGGTCAGGACTTTGTGCACGCCAGTCAAGTTCCTCCACATCAAACTCACTCATCCATGTCTTTATGGACCTTGCTTTGTGCACAGGAAGGGGCCATCCCCAAACTGTTCCCCCAAATTTGGGAGCATGAAATTGTCCAAAATGTCTTGGTATGCTGAAGCATTAAGAGTTCCTTTCACTGGAACTAAGGGGCCAAGCCCAACCCCTGAAAAACAACCCCACATCATAATCCCCCCCTTCACCAAACTTTACACTTGGCATAATGCAGTCAGGCAAGTACCATTCTCCTGGCAACCACCAAACCCAGACTCATCCATCGGATTGCCGGACAGAGAAGCGTGATTCGTCACTCCAGAGAACACATCTCCACTGCTCTAGAGTCCAGTGGCGGCGTGCTTTACACCACTGCACCCGACGCTTTGCATTGCACTTGGTGATGTAAGGCTTGGATGCAGCTGCTCAGCCATGGAAACCCATTTCATGAGGCTCTCTACGCACTGTTCTTGAGCTAATCTGAAGGCCACACAAAGTTTGGAGGTCTGTAGCTATTGACAGAAAGTTGGCGACTTCTGCGCACTGTGCGCCTCAGCATGCGCTGACCCCGCTCTGTAATTTTGTTGCTGTTGTTCCCAATTGCATCCACTTTGTTATGACACCACTAACAGTTGACTGTGGAATATTTAGTAGTGAGGAAATTTCACGAATGGACTTAATGCACAGGTGCCAACCTATCACGGTACCACGCTTGAATGCCTAGGTGCTTGATTTTATACACCTGTGGCCATGGAAGTGATTGGAACACCTGAATTCAATGATTTGGAGGGTCCCAATACTTTTGGCAGTATAGTTATATATATATATATATATATATATATATACACATACATACACATATTTACAAACTTTTATGTAAGATGCGTAGACACGATTAATCACAATTAATCGATTTGACAGCACTCATATATTGGAAGAAGGCTTATTTAAATAACTGAATGAATGAATGAATGAATGAATGAATTAAATCCACCATGACCATGTTGTGAACTTTATCACAAAGATTTGCGAGTTTTCATCATTTTCTTTTTTAAAACAACATCTTCCATCACATGAACAACTGGAATTATGAATAGGAAAGCAATTCTCATCCATCTCTAACCAATAATTTACTTTCTGTATGAGGTTTCCTGGATCAGCGTGACCTGTTTTCATACTGTCCGATTCCCTGTAGAGCTGGTTCAGATTACCATACCTCTCTCTCTTTTTCTCTCTCTCTCACGCACACAGGAGACTAAAGGTGTATTTATTGTTCTTCGGAAAGTATGGCAAATATTTGTGTAATTCGCTTCATAACCTTTGTGGGGTTTATGTGTTCTTTTCTTTTCAGATCCAGATCGCTCATAAGCCTTCATATTTCAATAACAGCGCAGCAGCACAGCGTGAGTCTCAGCAGAATGAATTCCAGCACTCCTTCTGTGCCGACGCAGTCCAACCCTCCAGGGCACGAGCATCCTTCTGACATGAGAGTGATTACAAACTCATTAAACTGAGCCGAGAGCGAGAGACGCAGACCGAGTGTTGACCCAGCTCTGTCACTGACACCCTGGCACTGACACTGCCGAAGCCACTGCGCGCCCTTATCTCCAACAAACCTCTTGAGCTGGTGAACGTTACGCATCTCTCGTGGCTCCACTCTGGCTGTGGGGTAAAGTCCTTGCACACGCCCTTGTAGTTAGTGCTAGGCTACACATCTTTGCTTTAAGAAACTCTTTATTATGCACAAAGCAACCCACATTCTTTCCTATAGCACATCCTGGCCCGTGTGTTGGCTGGGAAAGGGATGAGACGGGGATAGAGGCGACTTTGATTTAGACGGAGTTGAAAATATTCCGAGCCTCCAGTGGTACGGGCTGCTCTGCTCTGAATGTCTAATTAGACAATGTGAGGTTAAAGACTGCTCCAATTATACTCCACACACAAACTCTTTCTCTCCTCACCTCTGATCTCTACTTTTAACTTTTTTTATCTGTCTATATCCCCTTTTTTCTGTTTCTTTTATATATACTTTAAGGCAAGCATCAATATTCCTGACCTGTTGCTCTTCGCAAAAACGTAGATTGGTCTAATTTGATACAGAAAAGTTTGACTGATTATCCCTAACTAAGTACTAGTTGGTCATAGTTCTAAAGACACAGTCTCAACATAATGGCTATGTTTATGCAACTGGCCCCAGAACATCCTAACAACCACCTAGCAACCACACAGAACACTCTAGCAACTGCATAGCAACACCCTGGCAACAGACCAGAACATGTTAGCATTAAGCCTGAGAGATTTGCATGGGCAAGCATCAACTACTTTTTCAAAGATGTGAATAAAATAAAGATTATTGGAGTATAATTTACAAAAAAATACTATTTCATTGTTTCTACTTCATGTTTAATTCAATGTTTTACTTTGTAATTATTTGTGAAATTTACTAACAATTTCTGAGTGAAAATTTTTTCAAAATAAATCCTACACCAATTTTTTTTCAGTGCACTGGGAATCGTACCAGAACACCCTAGCAACCACCTGGGGCACTATTAATGGCATGGCAACACCCTGGCAACCACCCAGAATACTATCAATGGCATGGCAACACCCTAGCAACCATTTAGAACACTATCAATGGCATGGCAACACCCTGGCAACCACCCAGAATACTATCAATGGCATGGCAACACCCTAGCAACCATTTAGAACACTATCAATGGCATGGCAACACCCTGGCAACCACCCAGAACACTATCAATGGCATGGCAACACCCTGGGAACCACCTAGAACACTATCAATGGCATGGCAACACTGTAACTACCCAGAACACTATCAATGGCATAGCAATACCCTGGTGCAGCCACCCAGAATACTATCAATGGCATGGCAACACCCTAGCAACCACTCAGAACACTATCAATGGCATGGCAACACCCTGGCAACCACTCAGAACACTATCAATGGCATGGCAACACCCTGGGAACCACCTAGAACACTATCAATGACATGGCAACACCCTAGCAACCACTTAGAACACTATCAATGGCATGGCAACACCCTGGCAACCACCCAGAACACTATCAATGGCATGGCAACACTGCAACTACTCAGAACACTATCAATGGCATGGCAACACCCTGGCAACCACCCAGAACTCTCTATCAACACCCTGGCAACCACCCAGAACACTATCAATGGCATGGCAACACTGCAGCCACTTAGAACACTATCAATGGCATGGCAACACCCTGGCAACCACCCAGAACAAGTTAGCATTGCGCCTGAAAGATCTGCACAGGCAAGCATCAACTTTTTCTTAAGAGAATATAAGAATCTAGTCTATTCTTGTCCTCCTCCTATCCTCATCTGGCCTCTTACATCCCATATTTCCTAATATAAATGCCCCATTTTTGCAAATCCACCTGTCCTTCAAAGTTCCCAGCATCCTCTGCTCTAGATTTTCTAATACATAGTAGCCAAACATACACCAATCCTAACATAAAACAGAGCAGCAGCTAAAAACGCAGAAGCGCAGGTTCCTCCAGACCACTGCCAGACCTCGCCCACGTATTTGGCCCACATAATGGGTTCGCCAACTGCACAAATCCACACACACCCTTTCATAAGGCCAGAAAGAGATAGATTAGTGGTGAACGCTCTTTTTAATATAGGTTAGCAGAATTATATTCAGGGAGACCTTTTCACCCTTACAGCGGCATAACCCAGTTTGCACATTCAGAGCTGCTCTTTCTCTCCCGTTCAGCATAATCCTGTGATTACACTTATGATCTGTAAAGAGGATAATGGGCTAAGATTTTGGCTCCTCAAGCTGAGAAGTGAGTCTTAACGTATTAGACGTTTAGTGATATTATTGCTTTCACATGACAGTGTTTTACAGATCTGAGAGAGAGAGACTTCAAATATTTATGTTATAGCAGCATGGAAGGCTGACTGTATCATAAAAGTGTAGAAAAATATCTAGAAGAAACATAAGGTCTAGTTGCATGTTTCATAAATAAATTTCAGTTTTTAGTTTCAGATTTCTGAAAACTTTTAACTGGGTTATCAATGATACAGAACATTTGAGCAAAACAGCCTCCAGACATTTTCACAAATACCTGCTTGCAAATGTGTACAAAATTAGTTGACTTTCAGTTTCAGTGGGTAACTTTAAATTCACAGATGGGAATTCAGCTTAAAATTATATTTCCAGGACCAAACAGTATATATATATATATATAACATTTCAATGTCTGGACTAATATGCTGGAGTCTCTCCAATATACATGTACACACATATTTTTATACTTATATATTTGTACTTCTCAAAAATGTATAGTACACCTACGACTGAATTTATATATAAGATAAAGTTATTAGCAGAAGTTTAATAACCAGGGTCTGAGGAAAATCAGTACAGTGTGCCGTAATAAACATTAACGCTGAAAAGTAAGTGCGGATGAAAATTGAACACGCCCAAGTCTCCGCACAGGAGAAACGAAACATTCCCACGCGTTTCCATGTCCAAATACTGCATACATTAAGTTACACTTTCACTCTATTACACTAACATAATAAGCAAACACAACTACGACGGATTATCACAACAATTAACGCGCTGAGGTGCATGTGTGACCCGATTAATGTACCTGATCCTGCGCGTGAATCTGGGGCGAGGACACTTACATCTCCAAACACTGTCAACAACCGCACTGAGATCTTTGGTAAGATCTTATACAACATTATAAGAATGCTTAAAAATAAATATTGATATATATAAAAAAAGAACAGCAACAAAATAGAAGAAATGTCAATTAGCATCAGTGTGTGTACACAGAATAAAAATGTTTAGTCGTTCACAAATTCAGACCCCCGAAAAAACGCACGCAAAAATAATAAAGCTTTACATTTTTGCACACAGCACGTGTAAACAACAGCACACTGTCGTGGAATTCATTCTCAGATGTGTTTGTTTTGCACTGCAGACCATGTGCTGCATGCAAACAGAGCATCTCCTCAATGCAACATCGGATCAATGTGAAGCACCTCACAATCACAACATCTGCACCGTTCAATACCTGAGAGGATGCTGGAGTCTCTCCCATCCACGTGCGTCCCTCTGCATCATCTCACGAGCGTCTCCTGAGCATCTTTAGTCCTTCATTGAGCTGCATGACTGTCTTCTGCTCACTGATTCCGAATCATCATCATCATCGCTTGTTCTTCAACACACACCCTGTGTTTACACAGCATCCCCCATCTGCAAGGGCTGTAGGTATTTTATCCTGCTTGATCTACACACAGCGACCAAACCAATCACATCTCAGCCACATTTAGTGGCTTGTGTCTGGTTTAACCCTTTCAGTGCCACAGTACTGAAACACTGGAACACAAATAGTGAATATCTACCTATCTGTTGTTCCATCCATCCATCCATCTAGCTATCTATAAAAATATATATGTAATATTTATAACAAACATTTATATATATATATATATATATATATATATATATATATATATATATATATATATATATATATAAAAAAAATATATATATATATATATATATATATATATAAAGTCCAGTACTAATACTAATATGGAAAACTGACATGCCAAACAAACAAACAAACAAATAAAATAAACTAAAAATTCATCAGCTGTGCTATTAATACTGTGATTGATGCCTGAACACTGACCCTTCGCTGGCACCTCAAGGGTTAAACCGCAGCTGTAATCCGTAAAGCCTGGTTGGAGATTATGAATCGGTGGATAAATCACAGCTTCCCATTCAATTCCACTGTTTGAGTTTGATTTGTTAATGGTTTCCATCTTCAATACAGGCCTGATATCATGCAAAAAAAAAAAACAACAAAAAATCAAAAACTGTTGCAGTCTTAACCCTTGTGCGGTCTTCGTTTGGGGTGTACACTCAGGGTCTTTGGGGTCTCCAAATGTAATTTTACTCTGTTTATTAATGTTTTTACTCCACATTTGTGCAGTTTTGGAAGATTTGTCATATTTTTTAAATTTATATAAATAAATTAAAAAATATTTTTAAAATAGGTTTTTATACAAAAACAGCTTTTTATGTAAAATTCACTTTATAAAAGACCCACATTTCTAACTTTCATTCATGGGGATAACATGGATAATTTGACATGGTTTAGTGTAAGATTAATAATGTTGATTTTGAGGATGAATTTATTAACCCTACAAGGGTTAATAATGCAAACTGTGCAAGTAAAAGAACATTAAAATATCATAATGGTACAATGACAAAATGAAGGGGCCTCTTTTAATGTGCAGTTTAAGGTTTGTATATGATTTTGTATAGGCTATATATTTTCTTTTATTCTTTGCAATTCCTATAGATCAACTGAAAGCACAATACAAGCTAAACTTAGTGATGCTAAGATGGATATGAATATCAGACTGTGACTAAATGTGAAAGCCAGATATCAGACGGAAGGCCACTGGGGTCACTTTCCTGGCACTTCCGTATGGAAACAAAGCAGCTCATTCAGGATCAACCCACAAAACCATGAATGAGTCTCTCTCTCTCTCTCTCTCTCTTCACTCGCTGCTTAACCCATAGGAACTGACTGCAGGTGTCTCCGAGCAAACATAGAAACATAGGTACATTTTGCCATTCGTAGTAGAGACTGTCTGTTACTCAAGAAAGCAGTAAAGAATCTCTTCAAATATATCCATTCATAAGCATCTGTTGCGTTTACATGCGAGCTCTACATTTAAGAGAACGAGGCCCCCTTGTGGAATACTGTAGAAATGACAAGAACTGAGATACTTAAATGAGGGGTTTTCAAACTCCAAATATCCTCTCGGGGCACCCTTTCCTAAAGTATAAAGTATATTTTCATGCGTAAAGACCACCTTATTCGGTGAGAGAAAAAAATAGCAAGCGTGATATTATACATAGTATAATATCACGCTTATACTATTATACATAGTATAATATCACGTAGTTTTCAAATGATAAATGGTCTTTTATTTTGTCAATATACTAAAGCCAAAACAAATGATTAAAATGATCTGTAAAAATCCTTTAAGTTAACAACAGCATGTTTTAACTCACTATTTGTTAACTTCTAGATGTGTAAACCTGAAGACATTAATTCAATTTAAATGTAGGCCTATTTGTATATAGCTTTTCACAGTAAACATCTTTCCAAAAACGAGCTGTAGCCTACAGAGATGGAGATTCGGTGCGTCCGAAATCGCATGTCTGTCTGAGTATGTACTACATTTGATTTTAAACCTCGCGACCGTTTAAAAAAGTATGTTCTAAATAGTATGAAATGGGTACTAGTATAAATGAAATTCGGACGTACTACCAAAGACTTTGGCCCTTTCCCAAATGGCACACTTCATAGCGCTTTCGGTCTTGTGGACAATGGCTGCCGCGTGCGCGTCCGTTAAGTCCACGAGACCGTAGGTGTCCCATTTGTCAGTTTTCAAGGTCTCAGAAGGGTGCTCGCGAGCGCCCCTTTTGCGGTCGATATGCGCCCTCGTTGCGCACTTTTGCCGAGCATACATTGGTACGAGCTCCGCAGCAATCTTCTCGATTTTACGTCACGAAAGTGCGGACTCAAGACCGCGAGTGTTTAGGGTGCCATTTGGGACAGGTCCAAAGACGGTGCACTCATATGAATGGGAGAAAGTGCAACGCGCAATATGGCGGAATAGTCCCGCCTTCTAAATTAAAGAGCCAATCGCTGATTGATAAAGTCACGCGTCAGATTCCGTCTGAGACTCACGCATAGGACTGCTCATGCGCATTAGCTGGTCCAGTATGAAAAATAAGCTTTTTAAAGCTAATTTAACACAAGAAACCACATTATGAGACAATTGTCAGATTTCATTGGCGATTTCAAATATGAAAGCTTGGTGGTGAAGAGCTTTGGAGAATTGACCCTTCGCCAGGAGTTTAATGATTGACAAGCGATCTAACCAATCATAACGCTGAATCCGCCATTTTGTCTGACAAAGCAGTCATGAGTTAGAAGATTAACCTTGGTGGACTTGAACTTGAAAAATGGTGTGTACTTCCGCGTTTGAAACAACATTCCTTCTCATGTTCATTTGATGCTATAATTTAACTAGTAGGAAGAGATGATCGGTTCACGAGCCGCTTGATCTGAGCGGGTTGCGCTACAGTGATCAGTCACGACACATTAAAGAGCTACAGAACGGTTTTTATTGTTAGAATTTTTTTTAAAAATTTCACAATTTGAAAGCTGGGACTTTATTTAATATCATAAGTAACCTGCTCTGTCTTGTCTGTCGACGTGTTGTCAGTGTCCTCTTTGCTCCGCAATGTATTTTTCACTCTGTGTGGCGTGACAGCGCCATATGGCTTGTCGGACAAAGCAACAGTAACTAAGGGTCAATTGACCATTCGCAAAGACCCGCCCTCTTTAGTTACTGTTGCTATGTCCGACAAGCCATGCCGCTCTCACGCCACACGTTCTCATCAAATAAACATGAATGAACATCAGAAGTAATGTTGTTTCAACCACGGAGAGACTTATGCCATTTTTCAAGTTCAAGTCCACAGACGTTAATCTACTAATAGCCTACTAACTCCCCTGACTGCTTTGTCGGACAAAACGGCGGATTCGCCGTTATGATTGGTTAGATCGCCTGTCAATCAAACTCCCGGCGAAGGGTCAATTTGATGTTTCCCCATTTAAAGAGATAGGAGCTGCACTTGGATGACTGAAATGGCTGCTCGAGATGCGTTTCAAAGATAGCCGCTTAGAGAAATGACTCATCTTAAAGGGACTTTGGTACTACATCAGCTATATTGTTTCTGTCATGCGAGTTGTGTCGCTTCCCTGCCATTCATTAGGTGTGTTCGACCTGTGCAGACCGATCGTGTATGACATCAAAGTCCCACGAGAGCGATTAGAGAGTAGAGAGAGAGTCTGTATGCTTTCGAATCACTCTTGGGGTACTTTGATGTCATACACCGGTCGATCTACTCAGCACCACTTCAAGTCGAACACACCTAAAACCTCTCCCGTGGCCTCATGGGATAGTAAAGTGTTCATCGAATGCGCACTCCTGAAGTAGTAGATCATCCAGGTACTTTTCACCTACTGTTTTTCGAACAGTATTCGCACATACTACTCTGTTGGCCTACCGTTTTTCGATTTTGGATGCAGTGTTTGTCATAAAACCACCAAATATATATATTTTATTTTACAAAATTAAATGCAAATTTGATTTTATGTCTAGCCATTACAATTGTGGTCAACAGAATAATCACAGTTATTTTCCAACCACTCAAATTCAGTAAATTTGATAAAACAAAGTATTGCATACATTTCATTAATATCGCAAGTTAACACTTGAAAAAAAATATACAATTTCCCAGTTTGAAACCCACTGCTTTACACCAAGGACAAAGAATGACTGATTGTCACTTCAGCTGGAAAAAAAAGACCAGAGTTGTCTGTATATAAGAAAAAAAAACAAAACTTTATTTTCACCCACCCTTCATAAAAATCTTACTTTACAGTGTTTCAAAAACTGAACTTGGTGTTTAAACAGACCAAAAGGGCAAGATTTACAATACAGAGATGCTCTCAGAAACACCTCTAGCTTACATCCTCTATTTATAAATAATTTCCGACAATTACGTATTTTACAGCTCATTTTGTACACATCTCCAGGGGTAGAGGTTAACAAATTTCAATTCAGCTTCCAGTATTTTAATTAAAGCACTCAGGAATGAAAAACACAAAATGATGAACTAAAAAAAAAAAAAAAAAAAAAAAATTATCTGCATTGATTTAACTCTCTTAGGAAGAATTTAAATAAACTGCATAAACTGTATAAAGGCCAATCAGAGAAATAAAAGATGCTGTTTACCAGGCCTTCTCTGGTCGGACCTCTACAGTAGGCTGGGAATAATACACACGACAGCAGAAATGCACACAGATGCACTGCAATTTGCAGCTTGCCATTATTTGCACTTTATCATGCGTAACACAATTCAGTCACATGAAAGCAGGTGTGATTAACAACAGGACAAAAAAAGACCAGAGCGCATCTTCCATTGCATAAAACGCTCAAATAATAAATGGAAGAAAAAAAAGACGTAAAAAGCACATTATGAAAGATAGAATGATTGCTTTGGGTACAAATTAAATACAGCGTAAGGTAGCAATAAAAAGCAGACTATTTCTGAAGGTTGAGTGATTTTGGTTTAAAATTGTGTTTAAAGAGTTTAGGTTTGAACATCCAACCCCAAATTTACCACAACAAAGGCAGTTTATAACACTCTTTTCATTGTACAACAATAAACATGTTCACCAAACAGCTCTGAATCAATAACTCAGCCTGAAAAAGGGCACCTGGGAAGTTTAAGGTTGAAATTGGTCCATAAAATGATTGAGAGGTAGTTTAAACGAGAACTGGAGAGTGACGGAAAGAAGGGGTTTTGGTAAAACATAAATGTTTTTTGTAAGTCCTTTTTTCAATGGATTGTTTTTGCTGCGTCACTAACTTCCACATTTCTGAAAATAAAACAAAAAAGAAGCACCATTTTGGATGTCGATTCATCATGAGGTTGGAAGGGAGCCTGGCACGTGACATGATGGAAAAATAAAAAGTATAACGTGGCCACGAATTAACTATTTTTCCACAACTTACTAATACGTCAGCACATTTTACTAATCCGTTCCTTCGTTTTAAGTAAATCGTGCACACTGTAAATCACGGCCACATTGTAATCATTAGTTTCCTTGTTTTAGTTAAATCAAAATGAGGAAATGAATTAGTTCAACATGGCTAAAATTTACTAAAACGAGGGAACAAATTCTTAATTCGCAGAAATTTGTGGCCATGATATATATATATATATTTTTTTGTCCGCATGTCATGTGAGGGGCTCCATAAGTTGGAAACAGCTCTGACTGCACTATAAGCTTAAAAACTGGTGAAAGATTTTTCGAACAAATTGTGGTTGTTCGAAAACTACAGTAAATTTTCGCGGAAGATAAATCACCCCTCGACCGGCTGCGTGCATTTCACACAATGTTCCTCATCCTTGGAAATGAGCAAATCGCATAGAGCCGCTCGAACGCACATTCTGGGCTCCCAGGGCGAGCCCATGTCGAGGCTCTGGTAGCCCTGACACACGCCCAGCCCTTCTAAGTCAAGCAAGAGCGACACCACATCATCAACCGTCTCGAGGCAGGTGGGGTGGCGTGAGTAGACGGCGTGCATGAGCAGGAGAGGCTGGTTCTGAACGCTGACCTGGAAGAAGAAGCCCTTCTCGATCTGGACGATCGTGTCGGCCATGGTGGAGAGCTTGGAGCACTGCAGGAGCTGGAGGACGGGGCCTTTGGCCATGACGCACACCCAGTGAGGGGGCAGCACAGTCTGGCCTAGGGAAGTGAACAGCTCCATCAGGCCTTGGTCTCGGTCGCAGTCGCTCTCTGCTCCCGCCAGACTGAAGATCTGAGTGATCTACAAAATCAGATGTGACATTGACATAGTTGGTAGCTGTGGAAATCTCTTGACTGCGCTGAAGGTTTCATGCACAAGCCATTTTGAATGTCACAATATGAAAGTCTGTAGACTGACTTTTGTGTGAAGGACTCCGCTTTCCGCTTACGCTCTATGACACATGAAATGAACGCTTATACAATGTTCAGGATAATGCCGAAAGAAAGGGGGTTAAATTCGAAGTATAGTCTCACATAGCCAGATCTATATAGTCTATATAGTCACTTTAATAACAGTGCAATTTTAATTATCTCATCTGTCGACATGATGCGGTGAATTGCAGAGCTTGTGCAAACATATCCACATCACTACGATCAGATGCTTTCTTAACTGCTGTTTTCTCACTGCTGCCATTTTTGGTGTTTATTTTGGTATTCAGAGGAAAGCACACAGCAGATATTTACATATTGATCTAAACATCCCTCTCAGCAGGAAGGCGTTGAGATGTTCGTTAACTGTATATTGCCTAGGGGTGTGATGAGATCTCGAGAGATTAAAATGTAACGAGATTTCTTGTCAAGGCGAAAAGCTGTCTCGTGATATTGCCATGATGGGAGTGTGAGGGTGAAATTAGGATAGGATTAGGATACATTTACATAACGCCTCCACTGTCGTTTTGCTTTTTATAGAAAAAAAACAAACAATTTAATTCAGTTGGATAACGGTCGCTTCAATCCCATCCAGCTCATCGAACTTGAGCTGTAGAGTCATATGTAGGGAAGGAGGAATCAGAGTTTACTGATCACGTGACGAGAGTAAATGATGAGAGGACTGACGAGACTACGGTGGAGGATTCGTTGCACAACAGAGCTTAATGTATGACAAATGTCTTGTCTTGTAGAATGTGCGCTCAGCACCGCCGCTCCCTATTCACAGAGTATGCGCAATCGCTAAAGTAAAACACAAGCACGCATTCAAAGGCGATTTCAATACCCCGTATTTTGAAAGCGGCTCCCTGATGCATGTAAATATCTCACAATATGAAAGCTATCTTAGGCTGGGTTATGTAGTTGTAACCATCTCTCAGCTCTGTATCATACTTATAGAAAAATTGGGTCTCTCTTTGCACTTTGAATATTGAGAGAGTACTTTGATTATGGTTGCACTTATTGTTTGCACTTAATAAGACAGAGAAAACTGTTATTCATTTTTAATTATACGGTTTTTATTTCTATGATCAATTTGTAGAAAAGAGTTCAGTTAGGAGGTGAAAAGTTGTATATGCTCATAATTCGTGTACAGTAAGGTCTGAAGACACTCGTACAGGAGAGAAGCCAGTTTGTTGAGTTTGTGGCAAAACCTTTTACACTGCTAGAGTATTATTGTCTTTTACTGCATATGATAATTCATACTCAGAAAGTAGAGCTGAAATGACATTCTTTACAAGATGATTAGTTAAACCATTTCAAATGCATTTCTTGTGTCTCATCTCATCACACCCCTAATATTGCTGCAAAAGGTATTTCCAACTTCTTTTTACTTTTAAGCAAAGAACAAAAAAAAAAACTTTCCTGCGAGTATATCAGGGCATTGAATCATGTTCGGTCTCTTGTGCATTACGTGTACACGAGCACAAGCACGAGTAGGGTAAACAGACGTCCCGTTTTTCCCGGAACAGTCCCGTATTTCAGCTCTATTTTTAGTGTCCCGACTTATGAAAAAAAAAAAAAATCATGTTTTGTCCCGTTTTCCTTCTTTGCTAAACTGTCTTTGCTAAATGATCATATGAAAGTGAGTAGTAGTCTTCTGTCACACGAGAATAGCCTAATCAAAGGTAGCCAATCTCGTCATAGTATATATTTTGGAGAACAAAATTACCATCCAATCAGAATTCGTTATCGCTTAACGTACAGTTAGCAAATGCGGGATATTAGAGCGCGGAGATCAAGTCAGACATGGAGATGTCAAAGAAGTGTGCACATTAGAGTGATTTCTGAAAGATCATGTGACACTGAAGACTGGAGTAATGATGCTGAAAATTCATTTATCACAGGAATAAATGACATTTTACAATATATTCTAATAGAAAACAGTTATTTTAAATTGTAATAATACTTTTACTAAAAATATTACTGCTTTACGCTATTTTTGATCAAATAAATGCAGCCTTGGTGCGCAGAAGAGCTTTCTTTCTAAAACAAAACAAAAAAAATCGTACCAACCCCAAACAGAGGTCCAGTGAGACTCACCACCGGCGTGGGCTCCTGTTGAGGTTCTGATACTGGCTCTTCTGTGAAATGTGACGGTGGTGACCCCACTCTCACCATCTCAATCTGAAGAAAACCATTCTGAGTCACATCATCCCCCATCGGCAAAGAACCGATGACCTCACCCAGCGGCACCGGATTGTTGTTACTCAGAGGTCCTGATCCAAGCATATGAGACGGCACTGGCATGCCCGGCATGTTGTAGTATAATCCCTGTGAAACATGCAGACATCAAAACAAACGTCAGCTTTCAATGGCCATCAACATTTGCAACATCTATAATTGAATCTCTGCTGATTGGCTAAAAAAAATCCTCTTTAGTCTAGTTTTTTTAGTGCCTATGAATTAAGAAACTGGAGAAAACAAATAAATGGGAACGATGTAGAAGGTCTTACCTGATGAGCACTGAGTCCAGAGGTGTTTGAGTACATCTCATTCGACGCCATCACTGACCCCTCATTGCCCAAAGCAACAGGATCCTATGTAAACAGGAAATGAGATAATCTAACATTAAATACAATAATGAAAACATTTAACAACCTAATAAACATTATTATTAATATGTCAAATAATTAAAATAATTCATATTTCTGGATTAAATTACATTGTTGATGGCAATCTTCTGCTGAAACTTTTGGTCTAATGCCGCAATCATTACCATAATTACTGACAACTTTCTGACTCATAAGAACCATTAACGTCATTGTTAATCCCATAAACACAAGTTGAAAACATGTTTTGAAATTAATGACAGTTCTGACGTCTCTAACTTGACCGCTGTGATGTCATGTAACATGAACATTTTATTATTTATGGCATTTTAATATAACCACTGTACTATGGTCTTAAGTATCTTACATAAGCATTGAGTTGTGAAAGAATGTACTTATGAAGCAGTCCAAAAATGTAAACAGCTCAAGAGTTGTCATCTTGTATGACGTGATCGCAGACTAGACTTAGACATAGTTTTGTGTTTTGTTTATGCGACATTTAATTCTCAGACTGCAACATTCAGAAATCAGAAACCTCCTCAATGTTGGATGGTTCGTCATCCTCAAGCACGGCCTCAATGAACATGTCGTCGTCCTCTTCCTTAAAACTGTAATTCCATTTCCTCCTTCCTCTAGCCTTGGAGCCATTCATCTTATAATGTTTCACTTCTTCTTCGTCATCATCCTTATCAGACATTTCTTCATCATCATCATCATCATCATCCTCCCAGGGTTTGCTTCTGAATCTCCGTTTTTTTGCTGGTCTCCCACGCCTCTTGATCTTGGATTTCATGTTTGTTCTTCTTCGTGGAAGGGACGGATTCAGGTTTCTCTGCATGATATGATAAAACAAGAAGGATTTTGCAAAATGCATCTCCGAACTTTGTATTATTTGTCGCGTAGTCAGGTGATAACCAGTGTTGGGGAAAGTTACTAAAGTCAAGCATTACAATATTGCGTTACTCCCTAAAAAAGTAACTAATTGAGTTACTTAGTTACTTTTCATGGAAAGTGATGCATTACGTTACCTTTTCTCACCTGGGCTTGGCTTGCTTGTTTGTTATATTTTTGGCAAATGTAAAGACCCTTTACTTATTTGTAAATTTAAAAGTAATGCATTACTTTACTAGTTACTTGAAAAAAGTAATCCGATTACATAACTCACATTACTTTTAATGCGTTACCCCCAACACTGGCGATAGCCTTACTCTTGAGTGATGCCATTAGACGTTAATCAAATACGTACTTTTGCAGTTTGAGAATGAAGCTTTGACTGAAACTTGCACTGACGTAAGCGACATTTCTGCCTTTTCTTGTTACTGCCACCATACTTTGGCTTGTCCATGCAGAAGTCACATTTGCCACAGTCTTCTTCACGAAGACACGCGTCACACTGCCGGCACATTCTGCGATTCCGTTTCTTTTGAGCCTAAAAGCAAGAGTAGACAGAGAAATAGTTGATTTTTTCATTAATAAAGGACTTGAGATGTCAGATTTGAGTAGATGCAGTAAAGACATAACTAAAGCTTTTTAAGGGGTTTTATGAGTTCAGATATAATCGGAAAAAAGAATATTCCATGCTCAATACATAATATGTTTTAACCCGGTAAAGCCTGACGTATGAAATAATAGTGAGAAAAATTTTTTTTAAATGAAAAAGTATATTGAGCCTTTTGCCCAAACTGAGCAAAAACATGCAATTTAGTACAGTTGCTGATATTTTTATGGCCTAAATTCTAATAGCGTTTAATGTAAAATCAACGAGATCTTTATATTAGTAGACAACTTACATAAAATGCATATAAATATAAGTTAACACTCTATACCTGCCAATAATTTGTCTTAGTAAGATGATATTTACATGATTAGTTTTATAAAAAAGAAGTTTTTATTGTGGGGGAGTTTAAAACATAATGCAATACAATGATGATTGAGAGATGAACAGACAAATGTTCCTAAAAAGCCTGATGGATCATATTTGATACTCACATTTTAACATCATTTTTCTACAAAAAGATGTCTGGATAATCAAGTATTCCTAAGTCGCTTCAGTCCAGTAAGTGTTCATCTTGAAATATTACTAAGGATTATAAAAGTTATTCTTACATATATTTTATAAAAATCATTAAATATTTCACAGCAAAAAGACACATGTACCACGACCTGAATAGGGATGTTTTTACAATTATACTAAAAGGCCTTTTACTTGCTAAAAAAAGTATAAACTATCAATCAGACAACAAAAGGAATGTAGAAGATTGTGTACAACAGGTTTTTCAGCAAGTTTTAGTCATGTTGTTAATTTAGAGGACTTAGTTTAGTGTTGTCAAAAGTACTGACTTCGGTACCAAGTCAGTACTGAAATTTTAAAAATGTTGAGAGCTGTTGAGCGGATTCGTAAACACCTCTGATTGGCCATTATGTTCATGCGCTCAACAGATATGTCTGTGATTGGCTGAAATGATCAACTCACAGGAGCGTTTGAAAGCACACAGAAGTGTTTGAAAAGCATTTTGAAAGCGGGATCGCTTGAAAGCAGGCGTCTATCAGCAGACCGGTCCGCTGATAAGACACATGCTTTCAAAAGCTCTCGTGTGTATCTGAGTAAGCGCTCGGTGAAGAGCGTCATTGATGTCTATTTACAACATGTTTTTGAAGCTTTGATCATTGTAGCCAATCACAGACATATCTAACGAGCGCGTGAACACAATGGCCAATCAGAGGTGTTTACGAATCTGCTCAACAGCGCTCAAAGCATTACATTTTTAAAATTTCAGTACGAGATTTTCAGTTTCGACTTGGTACCGAAGTCGGTACTTTAGAAAACACCATTTTGCATGTCAAATAAGATACAAAAGGGTTAAAAGCATCCCATGCTACAATCATAAACAGAGTCAAACAAAAGACTAGTGTCGAGAATGTGATGATGTACTCACTCACCCAATCATCATCATCACCACCATCAGGGACAAAATCCTAAACACCACATACAATAGAAACCTGGATTAGTATTTTAAGCACAGTACCTGAATAAACTGCAACAGCGGTTAAGTGTGCAATAACTTTTTTTTACTATGAACAGCACAAAATGAAACAATAATTATTTCCTAACAGGTATCCAAAACCTTTAGTCAACACTCAGAAAGTTTCAATGACTTTGCAGTTAGAGTATTTTTAAATTATACAGACCAGATAGACATGTCAAATTTCACAAAGTTTAGAAAGAACCACAGAATAAATGTTTATGCTCTTCTCTTGAGTTATCCAATGAATGTTTTGTGTCTTGTTGATGCTAGAATTTAAACTAGGACATAAGAAAGTATTTTAACAATGAATAAATAACTACATTAAAAATGAACACTGACCTTTTTTGAAATTCTCTTGTATCCGGGACGAGGTTTCTGCAGAAATAGTGACGTTATGTTCTGGTGTGTAAGTAGTTCAGCTACTGACAGATTATTTGATGATCTTTGGCAATGCTTTTGTGTATGCTGCAGCCAATAAATGTCATGAATGTGTCTGGATGATATTATATGTTTATTATTACCAGTATTTGTTTTCTTGGATGTTTTGTTTTCCCAACCTCCCACTGATCCTGCCCCACCTTGGAGGAAAAAAAAAAGAAAGAAAGAAAGAAAGAAAAACAAACAAACAAACAAACAAACAAACAGAAGAATAATAAAAATGAAGCAAAAGGAATATGACAAGCAAAGGTGTTACATTCAACAGAATCAGAAATAAAGGGAAAAAGAATATTAAAAAAATAAATAAAAATAAGAGAATGAAATAAATAATGCTACTAGAGAAATGAAGGATAATCTGAATTTTGTTAAACTACTTAAGGTGAGCAAACAACCGTTTTGGCTTGTAGATTGAGAGCACAACAAAGGGAAAACCAGCTTGTGTTAGTTCAGATATTAAGACCCAAAAGTATCGCCAAAGCTCTGTACCTCTCGTACAACTAACAAACACAGCAACACTGCACTGATTCACTTCCACTTCACAACATCAACAACAATAACAGCACAGATGAATGATTCCTAAGCACAATTTTTAAAAAGAGCTTTTTCAATCTAACAAAAAATATATCAATGAGACTAGAATTTTCAGATCAGCTATCAGATGTTGCATTTCCAATTGATTAACCTAAAAATCAGTTTTAAACTGTCAAGTGTCAATATATGATGAATGACAGAACACATGATTTTTATCTGCCTGTGAGATTCAAAAATAGCGTTGAAAAACATTTTAAAAAATAGAGGAAGCAGGTCCACAAGGTAGATAAATACTTAAACTTGTTGACAGATTAAAGTCAGATTGAAACAAGTTGCGATAGACTTTTCTTCCCTACTGTGATGTATATCTGGGTGAAAAGGCTTCTCAAACGAGAAAAAATGTTTGGCGGGACTTGATTTTGTCCATGAGCAATTGACCCTTCGCCAGGAGTTTGATTGACAGGCGATCTATCCAATCATAATGCCGAATTCGCCATTTTGTCAGACAAAGCAGTCAGGGGAGTTAGTAGATTAACGTTGGTGGATTAACATTGAACTTGAAAAATGATATGTACTGACGTCTTTCTGTGGTTGAAATGTGGTTCATTCATGTTTATTTGATGATATAAATTAACTAGTAAGAAGAGATGATCGGTTCATTCAGAGAAGAGATGATCGGTTCAGATGAATGCGTTTGAGCGTTAAGCTCAACTTCCATTGGAATTAATTAAAACACTCGCTCCTCTCCGCGCCAGTGGACACGCACTGTTAATGTGGCGCGCATCTGGAGAAAGAGAGTGCTTGGTTTTAGATAAAACTACTCGAGGATATGGCTCTGAAATATCATTACCACAAATGATCCTGAGTGCTTGTGGTGTGATCTGCACCACTGTTTTGATGCGCTACTCACTTTAACTAGAAACAGTAAAATGGTGCTACTGTTCTGTCTCGTGGTCCAGATGGAAACATGCCAGGGTCCGGATGCGGACCGCGTTCAGCCATTTGAAAATCAGTGGTTTAGTTCGTGTAAAACATGTAGTAGCCTATAATTCGTTTGGTGTTTTTTGCACAAAATCTTTACTGTTTAAATTGTGTTCATTGAACTGTTTTGAATGTAATTTGTATTGTGATTAGGTAATATTAACATAATGAAATTGTTCCCAATCAGATTTTTTTTTTTATTATTATTTGAAGTAAATGTGCAGAAATTGACATCATTGACATCATCTAGCGGCCCAACCCTAATTGGTGGATGTTATGTGAATGACAGGTTGTCCCACCCTTATACCAGTAAACACGTCATTAGAGATAAGAGGTAGAAGATGTACAAATATTCCATAAATTTTGATTTCATGATGACTTTAATTCAAAATCATTTTTGGCACATAAACTTTCTGTTTTATCCCAGGTCTCAAGAATCAGTGACAGAAAACAAGGAAACGCAGGACTGACAGCTCTTGCGATGACAGAAATACATACCTTCCTAAACACAATGTTTGGAGGAGAGTGCTTCTTCTCTGCTGCACATGAGAAAATTTAGAAATTAGATTATACTACAAAAAAGGCAATAATACATCTTAGAAATATTACAGAATATCATGCTTGCTGAAATGAAAGGTGTAATTATAAATTCACATACGTTTAGGCCTACATGTGTAGCACAACGTGTCACCAGCCTTCTGAGCAGAAAATGGAAAGCCACAGTTTTCACATTTACTGGAGAAAGAGAAACAACTAGATTTGTTATTCATGAAGGCCCTAGTTGAAACTACAGCAAATATGCAAGATAGACTTTCTGGGCAGTATAAAATGAGTCAGATTTTGTTCACCTGAGCATAGGATGACTTTCCTTCAGTGACATTGTTCCCTTAAGCGTAATCTCTGGGAAATCTGGTGAACTTACAGGCTGATCTGAGATCAGTGTATCCTGAGTTTTTGTAGGGCTGATGGGCTCCATAGATGGATAAAGCCAGAGTCGAAGTGGCAGCTCAGTGCCAGCTTTACCAGGTTCACTAGAGGAACTAATTATCTGTTGGGAAACATTACCCAATTTTACTGAAGGAGTGTGGATAAAATTCCGTGTCCCGGATGTGTCGATATTAAGCGGCGAGATTCTCGTGAGGCGCGGTGGGCTGTTAAATTCTGCGTTGGGTGTGTTGGAGATGCTGCTGGGGGTGAGTCGGGGTCTCTGGGGTGTGGATGTCGAGCTGTGAATGATGCTCTGGGGTGTTCTGGGTAAAACTTCAGGTGTGCGGCTTGGATCTGGGACTGTAGTGGCATTTCCCGATGAGATACTTGAACGTCTGCTGTCCAGCAGGGAATGAACATTCTATATATGCCAAGCAACCACAGAGAAGAAAGTGTATTAAAAATGTTATAATAATAATAATAATAATAATAATATGATTAAATTAAAAGCAGATTATATGTAATTTATCTAAAATTAATTCTAAATTCTGGAAATTGTACTCATGATCATTAAAGTGTCCTATTATGCTTTTTCGGACATTACCCTTTATGTAGTGTGTAATATAGCTGTCTGTGAACGTAAATGGTCTGCAAAGTTTTAAACCGCAAAGTGCACAACAAATAAAGTTATTGTCTCCCAAAAGAAAGAACTGATTCTGAACTGTCTGAAACGAGTCGTCAGTAATTCCACTCTTACTTCCTGCAAGAACACAATACCAGCCTATTGTCTTCACTGACTGCCCAAGAACGACGCCTACTTTAACTCTGAATCACTGTTGTTGTAATTGAAGCCTGGAAGAGTTTGGTTTAAGTTGTCGACATGTCAAAAAGATGCTGTTTTTGGCGCTACGAATGCAAATCCACTTTGCATACACTTCCAAAGGATGAGGACATGGGCTCTAATTGGTACGGTAAAATGGGCAGCATCATTACTGTTTGTAGTGCTGAGGAAACCTCTGGGGCTAAATTTAGGTATGGTAATGAGAATTTTGTTTCCAACATGTGCTGTAAGCTGTAGACTAATCACAACAGACTGGTCCATCTGACCAATCACAACAGACTGGGCCATCTGACCAATCAGAGCAGAATAGACCAATCAAAAGACTGGGCCATCTGACCAATCACAACAGACTGGGCCATCTGACCAATCAGAACAGAATAGACCAATCAAAAGAATGGGCCATCTGACCAATCACAACAGACTGGGCCATCTGACCAATCAGAGCAGAGTACACCAAAAATTCTTCAAAAAGAACACAAAGAATGGCCTTCTAGGCTGCCATAGTTGCAACTCTTGCGTCATCAGAACAGGGTATTCAACGCACCACCGTTTCCATTTAAAAAACGTTTTGCAAAGTTTTGTCGGGGCTGAACACAGCCCGGACTGGGCCATCTGACCAATTAGAGGGGAGTAGACCAATCACAACAGACTGGGCCATCTGACCAAACAGAGTAGAGTAGGCCAATCACTACAGACTGGGTCATCTGACCAATCAGAGCAGAATAGACCAATCAAAAGATTGGGCCATCTGACCAATCAGAGCAGAGTGGACCAATCACAGCAGACTGGGCCATCTGACCAATCAGAGCAGAGTGGACCAATCACAACAGACTGGGTCATCTGACCAATCAGAGTAGAGTAGGCCAATCACAACAGACTGGGCCATCTGACCAATTAGAGGGGAGTAGACCAATCAAAACAGACTGGTCCATCTGACCAATCAAAACAGACTGGTCCATCTGACCAATCAAAACAGACTGGGCCATCTGACCAATCACAACAGACTGGGCCATCTGACCAATCAATGTATAATATTAATATAGCATAATAGGGGCACTTTAAGATTAGTAGTAGTATAGCAAGCACAATTAAAGCTTTTAACAAAATATTTTTTATTTAAATTCATTGATCAAATTTCAGAAATGTTAAATATTCCACAAGTAAACAAAATATATTTAAAACACTATAAATACTATATGACGACTTCTCTTACTGCACATAATATTCTTTCTAACAATGTAAACAAAAGACAGAAAATGCTACACAAACCTTAGTTCTCCTAGTGCGATCCATGTGTAATCCTTTCTTGAAATCTAAACGATTAAGTCCTTGTCTAACATTTCTGGCAATCGGAGGCCGACCTCGGCGTCGTTTTACTTTCGGACTGTGAGAATATGAGAAGTACAAAAGTTGGTTTATAAACTGAAAATGATCAACAGGTGTGATATGAATGACTGAACATGTCCTGCAGCACCTCTATATTCTGAACTCAATCTGATTTGTCCAGTCCTTCATTTAATGTCACATTTATTAATTATCATGAGAATTTAAATGTTTATATGAAAGAAAAAATCAAGGTCTTAAAGGGATAGTTCACCCAAAAAAGAAAATTCTGTCATTAATTACTCATTCGTTCATCTTCAGAACACAAATGAAGATATTTTTATGCTTGAGCTTCCGTTTACCATATCTGATGTGTGCGTTAATGAATGTTTATATGTGAATAAAAGCCTAAATTAAAAAGCAGTCCGAGTCTCTTCAGAACATTGGGACTAAACAGCTTGATTCATATGGATTAGTTTTACGATCTCTTTATGAACCTTTTGAAGCGTTAAAGTGTCAGTTGCGTAGCTGTCAATGGAGGGACAGAAATCACTCAGATTTCATTTAAAATATCTTCATTTGTGTTCTGAAGATGAACAAAAGTCGTACGGTTTGGAACGACATGAGGGTGAGTAAATGATGACAGAATTTTCATTTTTGGGTGAATTAACCCTATAAGGACAGTAACTATAACAATATCATTTTAAGTCCACACCACAACTATAACAATAATGACACAGAGGAGCGCTATCATTGGAATCACTTTCACAACAATTTTTTTCCAGCTGATGAATGATAAAAACATTGACAGCCAATCAGAATCCATCCTGCTTTAAAGAGCTTGAGCATTTAAAGCGTCAGGCGACAAAACTGCAGCGCACTTAGAATAAACAAATGTTATTGTGCACTGGTGTGAACGGGCATTTACACTTTTTTAATGCAATAAAATGTTTCATTGCAAAAATTCAGCGTGACAGTTTAAGTGAAAATGTGAACTGAAATATCAGCTTACCTGTACAAATCTGTTTTCATTTTAAAGAATTGGTTCACTTAAAATTTCCTGATAATTTACTCACCCTCATGTCATCCAAGATGTTTATGTCTTTCTTTTTTTTCTTCCAGTTGAAAAGAAATAAAGGTTATTGAGGAAAACATTCCAGGATTTTTCTCCATATAGTGGACTTCAACAGTTACCATCAGGTTGAAGGTCCAAATGTCAGTTTCAGTGCAGCTTCAAATCGGCCATTTTCTAAAAAAATAAATAAAAATGTATAGACTTTTTAACCACAAATGCTCGTCTTGCACTGCTCTGCGATGTGCCACGCATTACGTAATCATGTTGGAAAGGTCACGCGTGACGTAAGCGGAAGGTAGGGTAGGGTGAAAAACTCATTTTCTCCTTCAACATCATTGTTTTACTTTTTTTTGTAAAAGCCCTTTGACTTTGTCTTGGCACGTTTGCTTTGTAAACACTTGCTTGGTACTTCAGCCTACGTCATGTGTGACCTTGTCAACGTGAAGCGTGAAGTTGATTGCAGAGCTAGTGCAAGAAGAGCATGTGTGGTTAAAAAGTATACCATTTTTATCTTTCTTTAAGAAAATGGCCGATGGTTTCACTAGATAAGACCCTTATTCCTCCTCTGGGATTGTGTAGAGCCCTTTGAAGCTGCAATTTGGACCTTCAACCCGTTGAACCCCAGTGAAGTCCACTATATGGAGAAAAATCCTGGAATGTTTTCATCAAAAACCTTATTTTCTTCTTAACTGCAGAAAGAAAGACAAACATCTTGGATGACATGGGGGTGAGTAAATTATCAGGAAATTTTAATTCTGGAGTGAAATAATTCTTTAATTAAATGTGAATGTATTCTCAGACCCTTTGAACTTAAAATATTTCTAGGCAACATACTACACCAATCCAATCTATAGAATATTCAACTAAATGCAAACAAAATGTAAGTTAAAGGCACATACACGCCATCATTGGTCCTCCTGGTGATGCGTTCACTGGTCCTGAGACCCTCAACACTATCATCTTCATCCTCTTCCATTGGCTTCAGCCAATCAGGTGGCAACTCAACCGTCACTTTGCCAGGCATGTCGTCCCACACAGTATTTTCCTCAATGGCACTAATGTTTACGTCAATCGGATGCATAGTCTCTTCTGGGTTCGTCGTCTCCGGTTCAGATGACACCCTGTTCAGCTCATCCGTCATATCTGATCTTTTCCTCTGGCCTCGAAGCCTTTATTTTACTAGTAGATTTGTGGGACCAATGGTTTTGAGTCATCCCAGGAAGAGTATGGATATTGAATCACTGGCTCACATTTTTAAATAGGAAAAAACGACTGTAGTCCATATGAATCGGAGGGGTTAATCTCATCTCAAAATGTTACGAACAGCCTGGGTTGCATGAAATGTCAAAGATCCAACGCTTCATCCATGTCTTTGATGGTTATGGATCATTATGTTATACCTGAAAAAGAGAACGCCGATATTAGAGGAGAAAACTAAATTAAACTCCAAACTGTATATGCTATAAAATTATTATGTCACAGTCTGATTTTACAGTCATGCCAACGTTTTGTGCTGCTTGACATATTTCTAAAGACATACTATGCACTGAGATTGATGCAAACAAATCACACACACACATAGAGATTAACATCGTCATTGACGTTAAGAAATTGCCAAAGACAAATGTGATATTTTTTATATGTTGACGCACTTGTATCATGATCTGCATAACAATCACTATTTTACTCAAATATTTCAGCAATAGCTTATAATAAAGTATTTCCAATGCAACGTAACCGATGTGTAAATAAAATCCCCCTATTAAATTGGGCTGTTGAAATGACTCGAGCTAGCAGAAACACGATAGACAAGCGTGAAGGAGAATATTTATAGAACGGGGCCGAAACGAGTGGTTGCCATGGTGACAGAATTGCAGCGAGCCCAGCAGCGATGGCAGGGAGGTCGATACAAATGAGCTGAGAACATTCGATATCTGCAATGCAGCGCAATTACTATGGCAATGAAATACGTTACAGTGCAGCAAGCAGCCAACATGTGTTACAATTTGTAATACTTCATTTCCTGAAACCCTCATTATATGTAATTAAGACCATTTGTTTAAAACAACTGGTGATTAAGATAACTGCTGAAAGGTTGACCAAGGTAATAAGCACTTTTAAAGATTCACAATAATAAGAATAATACAAACGTGTCAAAACAGATGTAATCAACATCTCAGTAGTAAATTAAACCTTGCTGTGGGTTTCAGCTCAAATCTGGGTCATGGGGGATTTGTTTATAGTTAAAAATACGGCTTGTTGAGTAACTAGATATCTTGCAGGGTTTCTGCAGGTTTTATGAAGGTAAATTTAAGACTTTTTCAAGACCTTTTTAAGACCAAGTACAGAAAATAGGGAACATAATACATCAATATGTTCTCTAAATGTAAGTATCTGTGGAGAAACACAATGAGTTGTAGAGTTTGAAAATACAACTTCAAACACATATCCATTGCTTTTTAATTCATTGTACATTAAAAGTAGTAGCTTGAATCGATCTGCTCTCAACCACTAGAATATGGACATAACTTTTACTGTATCTTCTGATGATCACACTGCAAATAAGTGGTTCTTCCTCAGTATTTGTGTCTTGTTTTCCAGTGCAATTTTCTAAAGACTCTTAAATCAAGATGTATAATGAAATAAAATCTTGTTTTTTGTGAATTTGATAAAAAAATGAAGTGAGTTTATGCTTAAAAGAAGAACAAATATCTGCCAATGGGCTCAGAAAAATCAACTTAATTCAAAGAACTTTTCAGATATTTGTTCTTCTTTTAAGCATAAACACTTCATTTTGTTTATTTTTTCAAGGCTTCATTTTACATTTGCATTTCAAGTAAATGTAACAAAGATGTTTAGATATTTGTATTGGAAAACAGGATAAAAATACTGCGGAAGATATAAATTTTTTGCAATACATGCAACATTTAATGCTACAACTTTATGAATTTCAGACTTTCTGCTCTGATTTAAGACCTTTTTAAGGACTTAATTTGCGCATTAAAACTTTTTCAGAACTTTTTAAAACCGGTCTTGTTAAGGTTAGCAAGTCAGCAAGAAACTCACCGAATCAGTAATCAGTAATATTAAAAATATCAAATGCTGAGCCAGCCATTTTCAGCCATCTCTCATACAGCCAGAAAGTAACAAATACACAACGCAACACAATGTTATATTCTTTTACCAAACAATTTTTATCAGCAATGACCAAACTGGAGCTTACCAGCAAGAGTTTACATTCCATCTAGTCATAAAATGCAATATTTGTAATGTCTGCTTAAGTGCATTTCTCTATAGATATTGTTGCAAAATATACAGTTTGAATGAGCTGTTATACAAATGCAGAACAGTGTACCAGAATAAACCATAATGAACTAAAAAGCAAATTTATTTCTTTGTTAATCATTCTAAAATCATTATAAAATTCTCTCAATTACACTGATAATATTTAAGAGGACAAGCTAAAATGTTAAAAAGAATAATAAAACACAACTTCCAACAAGGTACATGAAACAACCATTTATAATTAAATGCAACAGAAGCAAAAACGTTTGCGTTGATTATGTGATTATTGTTGCATCTGTACGTCCTCTAAGATTTGGATTGGCAGTAGATTTTTATTACAAAAACAGTGACAAATATGGTTGTCTGTGTTGGTTGTTTATGTTTTTAACCATTTTTAAGTTAAGCATTTTAGTTTGTCCCAACCGAACAATGACATTTCATACACATAAGACGTGAACATATTTTGCATTGTGCATTATATTTAATATTTAGATGCCTTGCATAAAATGTTAAATTTGACAATGCTGTATTATTATTATTATTATTATTATTATCTAAGTTTGTGAGATAATTAGATCGATTTCAGTGAAGCTTTGACTGATGTTACACTTGACATATGTAATTTTTTTTTTTTAATTGACAATGATTGCAAGTTGATGTGCTTGAACTCGTGGCCACAGTAGCGATAGATCGTGCAGAAAGCGCGTGAACAATTATCTGAATAGCGCGATGCACTTTTTTCAGCGCGTAAATAAACTTAACCAACTTAAAACTTAAAGTTATTTAGCTTAACCGCGTGCAATTCCTAAGCTTGTGAAAACGTGATAAATATGATCGGCGGGGTCAACAAACAGATCGCTAAAAAAAATCGACACGAGTTTCGCCAGCCTCCATTACAGATCGCTGGAGTGAGGAATGCTGTCCCGACCCGCGATCAAAACACGTCCGATATAACGTGACATTTAGCGACATTAGTAATAAATATCACGCGTTTAGCGAGCGTATTTCATTGACAACATCCCTTATTATTTGTGACAGGTTTTAAAGACACGATAAGTTTATTTTCACGAGTCTACAACGTCCATTTCGCTGTGCTGAATGAGCTCAAGCAGCCCCCCCTTCACTGTTGACCCTCCCCTTCCACACACTCCCCATTGCTTTCAGCGATGCAGCCTCGAAAACGACTTTCCGAACGCTCTCTCCTGCACGGAACCACGCTGATCTTTCGATTTATTTACTAGAGCGATGTCTATAAATTATGACCTTATCTGCGTTTTATAAACACGCGTTTTTGCCATGCATAAAGACAAACATAGGGATCGAATACTTGCAGCATTTTGACATTCTTACCTCATCGCGTCTCACGCAGTCGATCGAGCCGTTCATCTGCGCCTCGTTCTCTCTCCGATCAGCGATACTTTCGGTGATCTACTGCGCATGTGCTGACACAAGCATCGTAGGAAGTCGATCCTGACCGAATTAAATTTAGCGGTAGAACAGTCGCTCAGCGTTCATAGTCTGTGCAATAATATTCGCCTTTAAATTATTACACATGATAAAAAACAATGATAAACAGCATTAACGCTTATATCAACAGTAATTGCAGATCCTCGGAGTGTGTTTGCTCGTCTTTTTGATACGAATATAAATAACGTACATGAATATCGACGACTCGCGCATCGCTATATTTTCTCGACCCCACAAAAATAGTACAATCAACCATTTGACTAGAATAATAACCAGATTTAAAATCTATTCTGATCATATTTGACGAAGATATTCGTTTAGGGAAATACAATTTTTTGGAGCTTAAAATGCTATACAAAATGACTTTGTTATCGTTTACATTTTAAATTTGAATCCGAGAGGGATCTTATTTTTGAGAGGATGATTCAGTATTTACTTCTCGAAACAAATTATCAAATTAATTGGGGTCAAATAAACATACATCTTTGTCACAGTATAATATATCAATATTAGATATAACTGAGGAACTTGCATGAATACAAAAAGACTGAGAAGGCTGCAGAAAGTGAGATATAACGTATTAATAAATAATTTTCTGTTCGAGAAACAGGCACTTTAACATTTACCGTCTAATCGCGTTTTGGCGACATAATACTGTTGGTATTCGCCATCTTTATAAACAATTATTAATTAATCTTAACGTTAAATTCCTTACCTCAGAATCGCGCCATTCCAGTCAGAGGTCCTAACGCTGATCATTGATTACACACATTTTAGCCTACATGGACCATAATTATAATTAACAAATATTGAATTATTATTATTATTGAATATATTAGAATTTCTGATTTCGTCATATAGATGACCAGGTTCAAACGCTATAGGCTAATATATGAATAAATGTATTGTATGTATGTAAATGTATGACCAAAGTTTAGGTTCATATACCACAAACTTTTTGTTGCTTATTAATTAGTTGTAGGAAATTCCCATAATGTCATTAAAATAATTTGGCCACATTTGGACTAAAGAAAAACCCAACAAACCACTGAAGGGACCTTAATGAAAACAATTCCTTTGTGTAGATGCACAAGAAATGTGGCATAAAGACAAATAAAAGACATTTCAACAGCAAAAAAATAATATCTCTAGATTTTTTTTTAATGGACAATAAATGGTTATGAGATTAATTAAAAATCTAAAAAATGTAAGCACAACAATTCAGTGTTGTCATAGCACCATTCAAAGAGTGAAGCCAAGGGTTACATTAATGCAAATACAATACAGAAACATGAGTGTCATACATGAATTACAGTTTCAACAAACAACTGCTAAGACACTGACTCTGACAAATCTTCACAAATGTGAGGCGACTTCAGCAGCAACTGTTCGTTTTCTCTGTAAGATCAAAGACAAAACCTCAGATTGTCAGGAGGGTTGCTTCATGGTTGAACATCGTGCAAACGGAATAGAGGAATAAAAGGAAATGACAGTAACCTTATCTGTCCTTGCTGGTTCTCAGATCTGTGGTAATTGGGTCGTGTTGAATTGTCTGGTGCAGCATGAGGGCCATGAGACCTGCACGATTCGTCATGGCCGTTCTTACATTGCGCTCCTGCTCAAACAATTCATCCAACTTGTACCACTGGGGGAATAGACGAGTTAATGAGAATCAGTAAATGAATGAAAGATTAAATGTAAGATTGATGAGCAATAATGCAATCTTGTGCGAAAACAACATCAGCTGTTCAGAAATGTCTTGAAAGCAAGAACATCTTAATCCATTTCAGCTTCAAATAAATGATTCCTTTGCAAAGGTAAAAGGTTGAGGTAATGCGCTGACCACTCGGACTCGCTCCAGGTCCACTTCGGCCCTGCGGAGTTTCTCCCAGCAGTAGTGTTTGTTACACTTGCGTTTGGACACCCTGCAATATTCTCCGGTGGGTTCAAATACATCACGAACCAATGGACACCCACAGACCTCGTCCGCAGGGACCTGTACACATGATATTCACATTTATGAATACTGTCCTTAAAGGATTAGCTCACTTCAGAATTAAAATTTCCTGATAATTTACTGACCCCCATGTCATCCAAGATGTTTATGTCTTTCTTTCTTCAGTCGAAAAGAAATGAAGGTTTTTGAGAGAAACATTCCAGGATTTTTCTCCATATAGTGGACTTCAACAGTTACCAATGGGTTGAAGGTCCAAATTGCAGTTTCAGTGCAGCTTCAAAGGGCTCTACACGATCCCAGATGAGGAATAAGGGTCTTATCTAGCGAAATGATCTGTTATTTTCTAAAAAAAAAATATTTATATACTTTTTAACCACAATGCTCATGCGAGGTAGGGCGAAAAACTCATTTTCTCCTCCAACTTCAAAATCATCCGACATAATTTTACCTTTTTTTTTACTTAGTCTTTGCACGATTGCTTTGTAAACACTTGTTCAATACTTCCGCCTACGTCACGCGTGACCTTTCCAACGTGATTACGTAATGCGTGGCGAAGAGCAGTGCAAGATGAGCATTTGTGGTTAAAAAGAATATAATCTTTTTTTTTTTTTTTTTTTTTTTTTTTAGAAAATGACAGATCGTGTAGCTACATTAGACCCTTATTCCTCGTCTGGGATCATGTAGAGTCCTTTGAAGCTGCACTGAAACTGACATTTGGACCTTCAACCTGTTGAACCCCAGCGAAGTCCACTATATGGAGAAAAATCCCGGAATGTTTTCCTCAAAAACCTTAATTTCTTTTCGACTGAAGAAAGAAAGACATAAACATCCTGGATGACATGTGGGTGAGTAAATTATCAGGAAATTTGAATTCTGAAGTGAACTAATCCTTTAATATCAATGCAAATTGAGTGTTTATGTATCAAATGCATAATAACCTTGGGGTCTCTGGAGTGCTCTGGACAGAGAACCTGCAGTCTCTTACAGTAGGTTTTGCTCTGTGGATTGTAAACATCACAGAAGAGCCGTGTAGCCCTAGATACAAGGAGCAAAAGAGCAGAAATAAATGAGACTATGATTTTGTTCACATTTTATCTGTTTCTAACAGGCATTAAAGGCGCACTTAGTAATTTTCCCCTCATTTTACAGATGAATAGAAGAAATACAGACATCCCACCCTGCAAAAACTAATTTCCAGGAGATGGCAGGAGTTGAGTGTAGAGTGTGACAAAATAATAAGAAATCCGAACGCAAGTGGTCACAGGAGACACATTTTATTTGATTACTTTTTTTTTTTTTTTTTTTTTTACCTTTACCAGGAGTTCCCATTGAGATCAAAGAAAGACCTGGCCAATGTAACAGCCATGCAAACTCACAATTAAAATACAACATATACAACACGTATTTAAACACAGAAACATTTTACATAAATTCATCAACAGATATAAGTGTATTCAAATTTTGCAAATTATTCCATGTCCAATGTGCATAATAGGAAAAAGCAGTTTTCCCCAGATGTGTCAAAACCTGGGGAACATTAAAAAGCAAACACAACTGGTAACTACCAGAGCAACAACAAAGAAGGTTAAAGGGTTAGCTCACCCAAAAATGAAAATTCTGTCATTAATTACTCACCCTCATGTCGTTCTACACCCGTAAGACCTTCGTTCATCTTCAGAACACAAATTATGATATTTTTGATGAAATCTGAGAGGTATATGACTCGTCCATAGACAGCAATATAATCAACACTTTCAAGGTCCAGAAAGGTACTAAAGACATTGTCAAAACAGTTGACGTGACCACAGTGGTTCAACCTTAATGTTATGAAGCGACGAGAATACTTTTTGTGCGCAAAAACAAAACAAAACAAAACAAATAACGACTTTATTCAACAATCTCTTCTCTTTTCTGTCATTACCCTTATGCAGTTGACGCAGTAAGCACAGTGAAGGCTTCCAAAGCTGTACACGTGAGCAGCACGACGCATGCATGTGATGCTGACACAGGAGCTGGCCAATAATGAGTCGGCGTTCTGACGTAGAACCTGGAAGTGCTGAACAGCGTATCAGAATGACACAGAAGAAAGGATACTGTTGAATAAAGTTGTTATTTTTGTTGTGTTTTTGCGCACCAAAAGTATTCTCGTCACTTCATAACATTAAGGTTGTACCACTGCAGTCACAAGGACTATTTTAACAATGTCTTTAGTACCTTTCTGGACCTTGCAAGTGGTGGTTAAATTGTTGTCTATGAAGGAGTCATATACCTCTTGGATTTCATCAAAAATATCTTAATTTGTGTTCTGAAGATGAACGAAGGTCTTACGAGTGTGGAATGACATGAGGGTGAGTAATTAATGACAGAATTTTCATTTTTGGGTGAACTAACCCTTTAATACCAGGCAGTAACAGGTCTTCTCTCTTGATTTCAGGGATATTGTACATAATTTGCAGGCACCAGGGAGCTGCTATCAATATGCAGGAGACTCCCGGAACTTCCGGGAGAGGTGGGATGTCTGGAAATGAATAGTACTTTCTTTTTTTTTCTTTTCTTTTTTTTTTAAGGCAATAACTATTTTTATTCAGCAAGGTTTAGATTCAATTGAGCAAAAGTGACAGTAAAGACATTTATAATCTTATAAGAGATCTCTTTTTCAGTTTCAGTTTAATAATAATATAATAAGAAGAAGAAGAGCAGCAAATCAACACATTAGAATGATTTCTGAAGGATCATGTGACACTGAAGACTGGAGTAATGATACTGAAAATTCAGCTTTCCATCACAGTAATAAATTACATTTTAAAATATATTAAAATAGAAAACAAGTTATTTTGAATTGTAATAATATTTCACAATATTACTGTTTTTACTGTATTTTTGATCACATAAATGCAGCATTGGAGAGCATAAGAGACTTCTTTCAAAAAACGTACTAACCCCAAACTTTTGTATATCACAGTGGAAGCATCTAAATCTAAAAAATATGTAGTATTATTATTAAAGAATATATTTTTTACTTACCCCTCTATGCGTGTGGGGTACATTGAGCCAAATGATGTCTGACTCTCATACTGGATAGAAGGAAAAGATGACGTTATTAAAGACACATGAACATCACATCATTTTAAAAACACAACACTAAACCATGACCACAGTTTAAATGTCCATGCATCATGATTAGTAAAAACAAGACACCTTAAATACAACACACCTTGGCGTAGCACCTTTCCATGTGACGCAGTGCCACCTTGGGATTAACTGGGTGACTGCAGGACACGCAGAAAATTTGGAAATCTGTGTCGTCATCGCCCTCATTGACCTTTAGGGAAAAGAAAAGCAATGTTCAGGACACTGTAATGTGTTTGCAGTGTTTACAGCAGTGCAAATGTCATGCTGGAACTATGGTTATGATGATCTCTGACCTCTTCGTCGTGCTGTACGATCTGCTGTTTGGCCTTAGCTATGATGCCCTCCAGCTCGTGGAAGCGTTTTTCCATTTCAGTGAGTCGCATGCGAGCTGACTGTTGCTCACGGCGGATTCGCTCCAGAAGTTTCTTAGCCTGTTCTTCTGCAATGCACGGGCTCTGCTGCCACTGCTGGATACGCTGGGGCAGGATCTCATAGATTCGACTGGGAAGACAAAAAGACACAAATGTTCAGAGTCTAACCTCATACAAACTACTCTCTACAACTGCAGTATTTCTAGGTTTACTTGGCAGCGAGCTTCATGCCGCAGTCATCAGAGCAGTATTTAGAGTTGGCGCGTGCAGCTTCGACACATCCGGGTCCAAGGCATTGTCTGGCTCCTCCAGTTTCTCGGACCTCCGGTCGCTCGCTGTGTCTCACCCGGTCGCGATGCTTCTGTTTGGGTTTGTGCTTCCGAGACTTATTCTCCTCTTTCTTATGAATGAAAACGAAGTCCTAACTTAGTTTTCATTTTAATCACAATGATTTACTTCAAGCCAAAAATGACTATGAAAAGATTAACCCTATAAAGCCTACTGTATCATATTTGATTTCTAATTTCTAAGGCCTCTAAATTATCAACATGATCAAAACTTGATCAAATCCCGTTGTAAAAATCTACTACATGCCTTCTGTCGTCTAATTTATAGTTCATACTTTTTTAGCAAGTAAAATGCCTTTTAGTATAATTTTAAAAACAGGTCAAAGTACACGTCTTTTTGCTGTAAAATCTTTTATATTGATTTTTATGAATATTTCAAGATAAACACTTACTGGGCTGAAGCAACTATTGTTTACTTGATTGTCCATACATAATGTTTCAGAAAAATCATGTTTAAATGTGAGTATCAAATATGAAAAATGATTTGTTCATCTCTCAATCATCATTGTATTGCATTGAACTGTATGTTTTGTCCCCGCAATAAAGACTACAGAGCTTTGATCAGAAAGCTAAGCATATAAATATAATTTTACTAAGACATATTATTGGCAGATATAGTGAAAACTAATTTATATGAATTTTATGCAAGTAGTCTGCTATACTGTTGTAAAGATCTCACTTACATTACAAGCTATCAGAATGACAACTTTTTGCCAATATAAATATCAGCAACTGCAACAAATTGCATATTTTTGCTCAGTTTGTGCCTCTGAATAAAACTGAGGTGTTATTTTATATTCTCCTAAATGAGCCATAAAAGCTCGTACACCTTTTTTAATAAACTGTTCAATTTCAAAAACATTTATTTTTCTGAGTATTAGTTCATATGTCAGGCTTTAGAGGGTTAAACAAGCATTCTATACACATATTTTTAGGTCTTTACCTTTTTTTCGGATCGCTTTTCTCTTCTTTTCACGTGTTTGACCTTAACAGCTCTCTTTCTCAGAGCTGAATCAGCATATGAACCATCATCATCATCACTGTTCCAACCCTGAAGAAAAAAAACATAGAAAACTCAGCCAAAGATTATTGGAAATACGTCCAGGGGGTTACAAGACAGTGAAGTGGGCTAACTTCTTTTAAAGGGGTCCTTGATTATGATTTCACTTTTTTAACTTTAGTTAGTGTGTAATGTTGCTGTTTGAGCATAAACAACATCTGCAAAGTTACGACACTCAAAGTTCAATGCAAAGGGAGATATTTTCTTTTACAGAAATCACTACAACAAACGGCTGGTAGAGACTACAACAAGCTTCTTCCCGGGTTGGTGACATCACAAACCCTAAAATTTACATAAACCCTGCCCCCGGGAACACGCAACAAAGGGGGTGAGGCCATGTTGGGCTGCTTTAGAGAAGAGGAAGAGTTGTTGTAGTAGAGTGTTGTTGTCATGCCGTCATTTTACGCTGGACTGCTTCATAAACAAAGGTCAATTCAACACTGGATTTGCACAAAAGATTAACATGACGGCACATGCTAGTCGATGAGTTGAATCAACTCCACAGCAGCTACATAAATTTATCCACTATCCATTCAGAAACGTCCAGTTTCATTCTAAAAGTTGTAACTTCTTCCTGAGTCTCTCCATCAGTGTCTGACTCCGGTTTGAACAATGTAAGGCTGAACACCGTTACTGACAATCCTCATTTTGGCTGCATGAGATTCTCCAGCTTTGTTGTCGTTGAGCAACTGAAGAGCTGTTAAAGCTCCGCCCTCTTCTGGAAAGGGGGTGGGGAGCAGCAGCTCATTTGCATTTAAAGGTACACACACAAAAACGGCGTGTTTTTGCTCACACCCAAATAGGGGCAAATTTGACAAGCTATAATAAATGATCTGTGGGGGATTTTGAGCTGAAACTTCACAGACACATTCTGGGGACACCAGAGACTTATATTACATCTTGTGAAAAGGGGCAGAATAGGTCCCCTTTAAAAGGGTGCTTTTTTTGTAGTGCTGAAGTGTGAAGTGGGTGTGAAGAGAAGCAGGTACCGTGCTTTGTTCTCCATACTGCCCAGCGCAGTACTGCTGATACAGCTCCAGCTCATTCTCACTGAAGTCTTCAGACAGTGTGCCATCTTGATAGTCTCTACCCTTAGACATGGAGTACTCCTCATCCTTCACTCGCAACATTTTCTGGAAAAAAAAAAATAAAAAAAATAATGGTTAAAGAAGGGTTGGAAACTGAAAAGTTGTAGGTTCAAGCTCCACAATGGATGATCCTTAAGGTCACCATAAAAAATCAAAACTGACAATTCTTGTTTTTTTATGGAATATTGCAGTGTTTATTAGAAATGATTTATCTTTGCACATCGTTATTATTTTTTAAAATTCATGTGCCTTCATTATCTTTAATCAAAATAAGATCCCCTACCTCTTTCAACGACATCATCTTTTCCTCTGATGATGTGTTTACTGGCGTGGCAACCTGTCACTCATATGAGATCGACCAATAGCAAATCAAATCCAATCAATTCCCGTTGAACAAAACTGAGTCCCGCCCTACATTTTTTCATGTTCGAGAAGCTGTTTCACTTGTATATACGTCACAAAAGGAAAGAAAAGATTATCGCAAATTCCGTTTCATGCCGATTTTTACCTCAAGTTACTCTAGACGAATTTTCTCTGTAATTAGTGTACTGAAATTGCTATGGATAAAAGTTTCTGCCAAATTAAAATGACTAATAACAAAACTATGAAAAAAGCATTAAAACTTACAGAACCATTTGAGAATAATTGCTGAGTGCATCATATTGTACACAGAGGCAACAAACATTATCAGACCTTGATGTATATGATAAAAGAAAGATGAAATCACAGGCACTTTTACAAAAGTAAAACTCACCCTAGCGCGCACTTCACATTGCCTCAGTCGGCATTTCTGCCTGATCTTATTCGGGCCACCAAACTTCTTCATGTCTTTACAGAAGTCGCACAGTCCACAGTCCTCTGTGCGCATGCAGGCTTCACATTCTCCACACATGCGAGCGGAGCGCTTAATCTAAGGACAAATCCCAAATACTCCCCATAGTCAGTCCAAAGGTTAATAAACAACACACTTTTTAGTCACCGTCTTCACAAAGGTCATTTTAAAGGGTTAATTCACCCAAAAATGAAAACTACATCATGATTTACTCACCCTCAAGCCATCCTAGGTGTATATGACTATCTTCTTTTCATCCACACGGCTCCAGGTGGTTAATAAAAGCCTTCTGAAGAGAAGTGACGCGTTTGTGTAAGAAAAATATCCATATTTAAAATTTTAAAAACTCAAATAATCTATTTGAGTCCTATTTGATTGAACAGCGAGAGGCGTCTAAGCTTACGCTACTCCTACGTTGCGTCAGGGGTTACTCTTGTGGCGTAAGTCAACATGCATACGGCCGTCTGCCGGAAGCCAGTTATTTAAGTTTTTTAAGTTTTAAGTATGGATATTTGTCTTACAAAAACACATCGCTTCACTTCAGAAGGCCTTTATTATCCCCCTGGAGCCGTGTGGATATCTTTTATGATGGATGGTTGTACTTTTTTGGGCTTCAAAATCTCATCCTCTATTCACTGCCATTATAAAGCTTGGAAGAGCCAGGATATTTTTTAATATAACTCTGATTTTATTTGTCAGAAAGAAGAAAGTCATACACACCTAGGATGGCTTGAGGGTGAGTAAATCATGGGGAAATTTCCTTTTTGGGTGAACTATCCCTTTAAGACAGCAGTTTTTATGAATCAGAATTTCTTACCCGTGACCCTCGCCGTCCATCTGATTTGAAATCCGGTGTGTCGGGCTGATTATCAGTCCCGTCTGTCTCTCCTTCTTTCTCCCGGCTTTTCTTGGGACGGTATTTTATCTCTAAGGTATCATCTTTACCTAGACCACAGGATGCACATACTCAGGGTTGTTTTTGACACTATAATGTCAAATACTATGAAATAATAATAAAAAAAAGAGTACCAGTTTTAAAATGAATAAGATTTTATATTTATTTTATAAAATAAAACAATTCAAATAAAATTTCCTTACCTCGACACTTTTCACAGTACCACACGCGGATGGTTTTAGCCACCTTCTCAGATATATTAATGCAGTCTCCATGAAACCACTCACTGCAGTTGTCACAACCACTATGTACATGAAAAGAATTTAAAACATGCAATTAAAAAGATTTAATTTTACAACAAAAAAAAGCCTCCTCAAAAATGGCATTCAAACATTTAAAAGAAAAACACATCTTACATCATAAAGCAGTTAATGTCTGGTTTGCGACAGACACAATAAACAGGTGCATTGCTCCGGTTCAGACTCGTCTCGGGTCCAGGAGGCTGTTCAAAGTCTGACACTTCGCTGTCCTGTAACATGAGAGAAGAAACATAATTTGTGTCCGATTTTGCATTTTCTGTATGTCACTACTACTGTAACCCTGCCTGCTGAGACTAGTACTGTATTCTGTGCTGCTCACATTTTTTTAAATGTCACTATATACCTTATATGCAACACTTTGTTTCTATATACCACATTTTATATACTGCATACTGTCCTCTGAAACTTTGTGATGCCAAACCTTCATTTGAACGATGGCACGTTTGTGCAACAGCTATTCTGAGCTGTCATGGCCATTTAGATTATATAATATTACATTCTCTCGCTCTACACCAGCTTAATATGCTTTTTTTTCCACAATCTTAACAAACAAGTAGCATGTTTTGAAGATGGTATTTGAATTTTTCATTCAGTACTATGGTATATATCAAAGTATCACTGTATTACAACCTGTACCATGGTACCGCCCAGTTCTGTTTATAAGGGCAAAACAATCAGGAGTGCGTTTCCCGAAAGCATCGTTAGTCAACTATGGTCGTAAGTCCCATTGAACTCTATTGGTAACGACGGAACTAGCGACCATAGTTCGCTTTGGGAAACGCACCCCAGAATGGCAAAACAAATATTTCACTTACCATGACAGATTTGTCCGGTTAATATCCAAAAGGAAGTAATGTCATCACAGTCATTCAAAACATCTGAAACACAAAAACTAATCAGCTGTCATAACCATCGTGAACTAAACGTGTGAAGTAGTGAATTAATTTAATTTAACTCTTTTGTTTACACAGCGGAACACCGCACAACACAACATTTACTTCCGCTTCCACCGCTATGATTCTTCTTCTACGGTTTAGAAATCAATTGATCTACAGCCACCTATTGGACGTGTGTGTAAAACCATAAAAAACGTTTTTGTTAAAATAAAATAAAATATAAAAAGCCAAGGCAGCATTTCTCATTTTCATTTAGTTTAACTTGATGTACTAAAATAACTAAAACTAAAAATGAAATAATAAATAATAAAAAAAACCTATATAGACATATTTAAAAAAAAAAAAAAAAAAAAAAAAAACAAGAAACTAAAGAAACTATAAATATGACTAAAATTAAAATGAAAACGGAACATATAAAAATAAAAACATTCAAAATATTAATAAAACTATAATAGTGTGAGACTAAAATAACACTGGAGAAAAATAAAACTTTGGTAGATGCAAAAGTAAATATTTATAACATCAAAAGGAAATTCTTTTTTTTTATGTTTTTTTTTTTGTTTTTGTTTTTTTTTAAAGACAAACATCTCAAGGCACAATACAAGCATTAAAATATTACAGAATTAAGCAAGTGAGAGAAAAAAAAAACTGAAAATGAATAAGCTAAATAAATGCCCACATACATATAAACATATAATATATGCATATACACATATAAACATCTAAATAAATAAAGAAGGGGGCAAAATAAATAAATATATAAATAAATAAATAACTTTTAGCCAGAGCTTGTCTCCTTAAAATAATCTAAGAATGGGCTCCAAGATTTTTTGAAAAGATCGATCAAAAGGAAATTCTTGACATACTTTGTCTTTAACACTTATAAAATGCCTGTGTATATTTTTTTGCATTTTAAATGTATTTTGTACTGATTTGATATTTTGATAATGCTGATAATATGAAAGGTAACCAGAAAGAAATGTGGGTCAAAATAATCAGAAATATAAACAAATAATTACTGAATTTTTATCGTCAATTACCCAGCGGCAGGCATGATAAAACATGACTTCATGCAGCAAATAAACCAGAATTTCATGAGGTAATTTTTATATACATTTTTTTTTTTTGGACCAGTACTGCAGGTAAACCATATGATAAATCACCAGAAATAAATTAAACAGTTCCCTGCTGTGCAGGAAGGATGTCGTGCACGCGCAGAAGCTCGAGAGATCACAACACGCGCTGGTCAGAGCAGATGCCGCTCGCGCTCACAGGCGAACATCACACATTCATTCTGAATTAAGGTGAATTAAAACGTCCTCGGTACAAGACTGGAGTTATTCGAGATAAGGTAAGAAATACTTCAATTTAACTTTGTGTCTTCACGCTCTGGTCATTTCGCTTCATTCTGGGTCATCAGAAACAGAGTCACGTCATCGAAAGTTTACTTCTGTTTACCTCCTTCAAGTGCAAATGTAGTGCAAAAAATTAATTTTCAAAATAACGCGTGGTTAATTTGGACAAACAATATTATGCGTAATTAAATTCGAACTAATAATCCTTTTATATGCCTATAAAACTGGATATGGTCCAAGAAATATTTTACTTTGACATTTACGACAGCTTGTTGTGCTTTGCTGCTAAACGTCTAAAATGTACATTAATCATGATAAATAATAAAAAAACATTAATCATCATAAATAGGTTCACAGGCAAAGACAAATAATACATTAGGCCTACGTATAGACATTAATCATGTATATGTTGTGCATTCTATGTTTGTTAATGTTAATTATTATAAAGGTAAAAACTAACCTTGAAAAATGAATAAGAGCATTTGTCAAGGTTTTAAAGTAATCTGTGGGACAGCAGAAATCTCCTTCAAGACAAATATGAACATATACAATAGATCTCATCAGCTTCAGATAGGCCTTACTTACTTAATTTCCTACATAGATACTATAAAATATGAAAAAACATTAAAAATGTTACAGTAGATGAGTGACGGTCAAGTGGGAACATAGAATCAGGGTCAGATAGGGATGAGCACTGAACTAGAGAGATTCTCTGCAATGAATGCTCTGTGGGTAAAACGTAGGCAGTTTAAAACCAGCAAACAACCAGCAAAAATGTTTATTATGACTCCGGCATGTAAGCTCAGGGCTTTGATGATATTGTCAGTCCTGTCTGACTCAGCAGGATGTTCAGATTAGTCACCTTCCCAAATCACTTCACGTCAGTTTGGAGCAGCAGCACAGGCAAATGTCTGTTTAATGCACTTTCGGCATGAAATGGAAGTTGCGATAGTTTTTTCTTCCCTATTGTAATGTATATGTGAGTGAAACTGCTTCTCGTTGGATGGGACTTGATTTTGTCCATTGATTAGATGGTTGTGGTGTGCTATTGGTCGATCTCATGTGAGTGACAGGTTGTCCCGCCTTCGCTCCAGTAAAGTCGAGAAGGAGGGGAAGTTATTTTGATTAAAGATTATAAGGCACATGAATTAAAAAAAATTATGCGTACGGATAAATCATTTATAATAAACACGGCAATATTCCATAAAAAATAAGGATTGCCAATTTTGATTTCATGGTCATATTTTGAAGTGTTTCTCAAGCTGTTTTGGGTTATAAAAGCCATCATGTTAGAGGTTTTCATTTTGACCTCTACTCCACAAACACCCAGACTGATTACAGTCCACCCATGCTAAAATACTTCTCTTTCTGGATGTCGTCTCAGAGTTAGAATCAGGCGTCTCAAATGGAGACAGAAGCCATGGATGTCCAACAGCAGGACGGAGGGCAGGACAGGGTCGTGACCCAGGAGAATCCCGTCCACACAACACAACCACAGGCCACCAGCAAACCTGAAGTCACAGGTGAGAAGGAAGTTTATGAAGCAAATCTGTTTGAGAATTTCAGCTTTTATGCTTAATTTACATTTAATTGGAGAAATAGTATTTAAAATTGTCATGACATTCAGAAAGCATAATGACATTTAGACAGACTTAAATAATTATTTGTGACTGACAGGTCCTGTCTCAGCTGAGACTGTTCACAACGGAAGCAACGAGTCCCTGACAGATGGTGGCATAACCAGTGATGATGCTTTACTGCTTCCGGACCATGTACCTACAATTTCACACAAAATAGACAAAGTCAACGGTATTTACATTTTTATGCATCAGAAGGCAATTGATTATTTAAAGAATTAATTCACTCAAAAATGAAAATCATTTTCTAGTTCTAACCACTTAATATTTTTCTGCAAAACGCCAGAGGAGACATTAAACACCATTGGTTTTTATGTGTCTGTTATGACACTTTTATGGTGTTTTTTGTCTTTTTTGGAGCATAAATTACACTTTTCATTTTTAAAGGTGTAGCAAGTCATTTGGAAGAGCAAAAGTTTACAGTATTTTGGAAGTACTTGTCATTTAATCTACTGTTCAAATGTTTGGGGTTTTATGTTTTAAGAATTAATACAGTAAAAACAGTGATATTACAGTGAAATATTATTACAATTTAAAATAACTCTTTTCTATTTAATATATATTGTAAAATGTCATTTATTCCTGTGCTCAAAGCTGAATTTTCAGCATCATTACTTTTGTCACATTATAAATGTCTTTACTGCCACTTTTGATCAATTTAATGCATTATAATACAGAAGAAATAATAAGAAAGAAATTATACGGGTCTGGAATGACATGAGAGTAAGAAAATGAAAAGAAAAAAATTATTTTTGAGTGAACAATTTTTTAGCACAAGTCATAAAGTGTTGTCAAAAGTACCGACCACGAGTCAGTACTGAAATTTTAAAAAATATGACGCTTTGAGCGCTGTTGAGCGGATACATAAACACCTCTGATTGTCCTTTGTGTTCACATGGTCATCAGATATGTCTGTGATTGGCTACAATGATCAACGCACGGGAGCATTTGAAAGCACAAGGAAGTGTTTGAATTTGAAGCAGGAGAGTTTGAAAGCAGGCGTCTCAAACGCTCCCACTTTCAAATTCAAAAGCTTCCTTGTGTGTATCTGTGTAAGCGCTCGGTGAAGAGCATCATTGATGTCTATTTACAACATGTTTTTGAAACGTTGACAATTGTAGCCAACCACAGACAGATCTGATGAGCGCTTGAACATAAAGGCTAATCAGAGGTGTTTACGAATCCGCTCAACACTGGAGCTCACAATTTTAAAATTTCAGTACCGACAAATTGTAATGTATTAAAATGTATTATTGTCTGAATTTTAATATATTCAAATGTGAATTTTAACATTTCAGCGAAGCCCGGTCTTCCCAATGGCTCCTCTCCTCCAGTCATCAACGGGTCTACCATCATCCGTACACCGCCTGCTTCTTCATCAGGAGGATCGACACCTCGCGCTGCAGCACAACAGAAATGCAACCGACATGCAAAGTGCAATGGACACAAACACCCTCACAGAAAACACACGCCCTCCACTTCCACGAGCCAGCAGAGCTTTAAAGGCGATGCCTCGCAGATACAGAGAGTAGCTGGAGATGGTAAAGCATTTGCCCTGTTTGATCATAAACATATCTATTGGTTCAGTCCTTGCTCAAATTTTAGTGTCAATATTTTTATGTATTTTTAGAGCACGTTGGGGCATATCTGAAAAGAGGCCTCCGCCCACAGGGCTGTTCGTAAATATAGGGCCTGCTCTTATCTTTCAGCGACACTAGGACGGCCCGCTGGATTTATCTTCATGTGTTTAATGGTCCCTTCACGTCAGCGTTTGATAATTCTTTCCGTTAGGTCACACATCTCTGTGTGATGACTAACTCACACTAGCTGATACATAATCTAATCTAGTGAATTTAAATACTGAGAGGGTTTGGTGTTTTGACAATATCATGAGTTTGTGACATTTTTTGATTGCTGTGAAGGAATTCTCAAGATTTAAACAGATAAACAAGTAAATTGTGGTGATGTCTCTCGGTTTCGGTGTGCTTGAAATACAAATGACTAACAAAAATGAACATATTAACCACATTATTCATAGTCAATTTTTTGCAGTGTCTTTTTTACACTTGTTACATGTACTATTATAGTAATAAAATTAAATGATGCATAATTACATGCAAGTAACTCTAAACCCAACCTTATTCCTTACCCTAACTCTATAATAAGTACATGTTGTTAATTAATATTACTCAGTACTTAATTGTATAATTATACTGTAACAAGGACACATTAAAATAAAGTGTAACAAAAACAAAGATTGCTATATAAGTGTAAACATAATTAAATGCTGATAAAGGCCATTAGAAAAGCGCAAGTTTGAACAACGTGGTCAAAAATTATGTCACTCCCTTATAATACTGTCAGAAAGGACGCATTAAATTGATCAAAAAGTGACAGTAAAGACATGTATAATGTTACAGAAGATTTCTATTTAAAATAAATGTTGTTTTTTTGAACTTCTATTCATCAAAGAATCCTGAAAAAATATACCAGCATTTCCCCCTAGCATTTTGAGTGCTTTTGAGCAGATTCAAACTTAAACACCTGTGATTGGCCATTGTGTTCACACGTTCAACAGAATTGTAATAAAATTTCACAATACTGTTTTTACAGTAATTTTGATCAAATTAATGCAGCATTGGTGATCAGAAGAGACTTCTTTCAAAAACATTTACCTTTTGAACAGTAGTGTACAAAATACTGTAAACTTTTGCTCTTCCAAATTATTCCAAAAATCTTTTGCTTTACAAGTGGTTAAACAGGGTTAAATCTATCAAACAATGTGACAAAGTCCAGTTAATTATATCATTTACACATCATTAAGGGCACAGATGTCACTGTTTCCTGTGAATGACCCTAATACTGGACAAATCCCTCTATAAACACTGTATGTTTCTGGCTGTTTTTCAGACTGCTGTGCTCACTGCATACTAGCCTGTCTGTTCTGCGAGATGCTGTCGTGTTGTTCGGCCGTGGCTCAGTGTTTGGCCTGCGGTCTGGAGTGTGACGCTCTCTGTTGTTGTGGGGAAGCAGCCACCGGGGGTCTGGCGTGCTGTGCTGAGGACACCTGCTCTGCCCTGCTGGATTGTGGGATACTGGAGGACTGTTGCCAGTCTTCAGACTGTCTGGAGATCTGTTTGGAATGCTGCTCCATCTGTTTCCCTGCCTAATGGGATTCTCAACAGAATGATATCAAGTGCTCAAAGGACTGTAAGTGTGGAGTATATATACAGTCCTGTGAAAAAGAAAGGACATCGTATTGAATTCTATGGATGTATGTATCAGGACATAATAAAAAAATCATCTGGTTGTTAGCAGGTCTTAAAATGAGGTAAATACAACCTCAGATGAACAACAACACATGACATATTACACTGTCATTATTTATTTAAAAAAAAAATAATAGGTCAAAATGGTAAAGCCATGGGTGATAAACTAAGTACACCCTTACTGTTTCCATAGGAATTAAGAGGGTAAGCCACAGTCAGGTGCTGCTAATCAAATGCCTTTTATTAATTGATCATCAGTAAGTGTGAAAACCTCTATAAAAGCAGAAGTTTTGTCAGTTTTCTGGTCTGGAGCGTTCAGGTGTGTGTTAACACAATGCCAAGTAGGAAAGACATCAGCAATGATCTTAGAGAAGCAATTGTTGCTGCCATCAATCTGGGAAGAGTTATACGGCCATTTCCAAACAATCTGAAGTCAATCATTCTACAGTGAGGAAGATTATTCACAAGTGGAAAACATTCAAGACAGTTGCCAATCTTCCCAGGAGTGGACGTCCCAGCAAATTCACCCAAAGGTCAGACCGTGCAATGCTCAGAGAAACTGCAAAAAACCCAAGAGCTACATCTCAGACTCTACAGGCCTCAGATAACATGATAAATGTTAAAGTTCATGATTGTACAATTAGAAAAAGACTGGACAAGTATGGCATGTTTGGAAGGGTTGCCAGGAGAAAGCTTCTTCTCTCTAAAAAGAACATTTTCAAAGTTGCATCTGAACAAACCAAAAGACTTCTGAAACAATGTCCTTTCGACAGACGAGATCAAACTGGAGATGTTTGGCCATGATGCACAGCACCAAGTTAGGCGAAAACTAAACTCAGCATATCAGCACAAACACCTCATATCAACTGTCCACCACGCTGGTGGAGAGGTGATGATTTTGTGCTTGTTTTGCGCCCACTGGGCAACTTGCAGTCAATGAGTTGACCATAAACTCCTCTGTACACCAAAGTGTTCTAGAGTCAAATGTGAGGCAATCTGTCTGAAAATTGGGTCATGCAACAGGACAATGATCCCAAGCACACCAGCAAATCTACAATAGAATAGCTGAAAAAGAAAAGAATCGAGATGTTGCAATGACCCAGTCACAGTCCAGACCTCAAACCGATTGAAATGCTGTGGCCAGACCTTAAGAGAGCTGTGCATAAACAGATGCCCACAAACCTCAAAGAAATGAAGCAATGTTGTAAAGAAGAGTGGGCCAAAATTCATCCAGAATTATTTGAGAGACTGATAAAGTCATACAGAAAATGATTCCTTCAACTTGTTGCTGCTAAAAGTGGATCTACAAGCAGTTAAATCATAGGGTGTACTTAGTTTGTCACACATGGCGTTTCCATTTTGGCTTTATTATTGTTAAATAAATAATGACAGTGTAATATGTCATTTGTTGTTGTTTATCTGAGGTTGTATTTACCTAATTTTAAGACCTGCTAACGACCAAATGATTTTAATTATATTCTGATACGTAAAATCATAAAAATTCTAAAGGGTGTCCTTTCTTTTTCACATGACTGTATGTTATCGTTATCCCGCGTTTTGTATTTATTTAGTATGAAGAGTGAATTTATTGCGTTGATCAAAGTTGGACTGTTCTGTACGAGCCTATTTTCTGATTCTGACAGGCCTTAAATCTTTTTGTATGTTAAAATACACACAAAATCCATGTTTGAATGTGAAACGTTGCTTTGTTTACTGGAGCATCACAACACAGCATTGGCTCAACCAGTGGCTTTAGTTTGGGAAAACCTGTTTAAAAACAATCATTATTGCCATTCTGTTTGGTGCCACTAGAGGCACAGAAATTGCACTCTTCTTCTTTAACAGTGTAGCAAGTCATTTACAAGAGCAAAATTTTACAGTATTTTGGAAACACTTGTCACTTACACTATCGTTCAAAAGTGTGGGGTCGGTTAGCTTGAAGCTAAATGTTGTTGTAATAAATCTCTTATGCTCACCAAGGCTGCATTTATTCACTTTTGATCAATTTGATGTATCCCTGCCGAATGAAAATAATTTATTGTTAAAAAAAAAATCTTACTAACCCCAAACTTTTGAACAGTAGTCTACATATTTGTTACGTATACAAAGAGGTTTATCCATATAAGGTAAATAGTATTCCGCTGGTCATGTGATCACAACATTGCAGCCACTATGAGAGCATACCACCTTTATGTAGAATAATATATTTTGCACTTTTAAGAACTTCATTTTAAAAGTTTTCCTCCAGTAAACTTAAAGATGTGTCATACTCTTCTACTTAAGTAAGGTTAGAAATGTGCCTGTGGTAAAAATACTTTTGCCACCCTTGCGAGTGTTTCATACCACATATGCGACCTGCATGAAGCAAGAAACACCATACTGCATTAAACATCTTCATCAACTGTGATTTTATACAACAGAAAAAAAGTAATTTGCTTTTAAAGAAACATTTGTTGTAATAATTAGTTCCTTTAACACTCTCTGTTTTGAAGTCTAACAGTTTTGATTGACAGCTGAGAATGAGGCGTAAGGATCTTTGTTCTCTGTCCGTTCTCAGCACTCTTATCTAAAGTGTGTGCGGCAGGAAGCCTGGGCGATGCAAAAATAACCAGTCAGGATGACTATAAAGCGCTCGCATATTCCTCTGGGCATGTTGAATTTCACAGGCTTTCTCCAGATGACTCTGCCCAGTGTTTAGACAGTGGGCACCGCTCGAGAGAGAGCGCTGATGTTGAATCTGGCAGAGGGACAGAGATCTGTGTGTCCAACAAAAGCTACTGAAGCTCTACTGAGATGACCTCCATCCCTCCCTGCATCCCGCTGTGGGTGAACACTTTAAAAACATGAGCTGAAACGCCTTCATATCTGCCCTATATCACTGACTTATTGATTATACAAGTCAGCAAATGTATTATTTGAAAATGTGTTTTAGAACAAATAAAAATGTTCAACCACAATTTTCCATGTTAATAAAGTATCTATCTATCGTTCAATCTATTGTTCAATCTATCCATCTATCAACTATCTGTCATTCAATCTGTCTATCTATCCATCTATCTATCTATCGTTCAACCTATCTATCATTCAATCTATCATCTATCTATCGTTCAATCTATCCATCCATCTATCTATCGTTCAATCTATCTATCATTCAATCTATCGTTCAGTCTGTCATTCAGTCTGTCTATCTATCTATCGTTCAATCTGTCTATCGTTCAATCTATCGTTCAATCTGTCTATCATCTATCTATCTATCGTTCAATCTGTCTATCCATCTATTTATCTATCGTTCAATCTAGATATCCATCCATCCATCATCTATCTATCGTTCTATCTATCTATCGTTCTATCTATCCGTCCGTCCGTCCATCCATCTGTCTATCTATCTATCCATCTGTCTGTCTATCTATCGTTCTATCTATCTATCTATTTGCTGTTTTGTAAAAACCTAAATAGAAAAAAATAATGCCATTGCATAAATACTGAAAATGCAAAACATTTTTATGTTTATATATGCAAACTATAACTAAAATTAACTATACTATTATATTTCATCATTTATTCATAAACTGGTCAAAAGTGACAGTAAAGACATTTAAAATGTTACAAAAGATTTTAATTTCAAATAAATGCTTTTGACTTTCTATTAATCAAATTTTATATCATATGTTAATAAATGTTTCTTGAGCATATCAGAATGATTTCTGAAGGATCATGTGACACTGAAGACTGGAGTAATGATGCTGAAAATTCAGCTTTGATCACAGGAATAAATTACATTTTAAAATATATTCAAATAGAAAACAGTTAAATTGAAATTAAAATAAGTTTTAAATTGTAATAACATTTCACAATATTACTGTTTTTTCTGTATTTTTGAGCTTTGGTGAGCATAAGAGTCTTCTTTTTTTTTTTAAAATCTTACCAATCCCAAATTTTTGAATGGTAGCATATATATAAAAAGAGTAAATAAATAAAAATATATATCTGAGTTTTAACAGCGATGAGGTTGGCTGCATATGGAGATGAATCTCACCTCCTGGACTGCTGGCTGGAGGGGCAGGAAGGCTGTGTTTATTGTACAGATGTGCCAAGTGGCGTCAACAGGAAGTGGAGGAAGTGACTGAAATGACAGTGCTGGGGCGACAGGATAAGCCCACACGGCCCTAATCCAGGTCCGGTTCTGACCCAGCGCTCCTGCCCTGTTTCAAAGAGCCGCCGCACACTGTGTCTGCAGGGACAGGAAGCAGCTTTCAGCATCACTGCACTAAAAAAGACAAAACAGCTTTACTACATCAAAGGCCAAATGTCACGCCAGAGCTCATCAAGTCAGTAGAACAGTGGGTCTGCTCTGGTTAGATCATTAGATTTGATTTCTGTGACAGTATACTACTTGCAAAAATGAAATTGAAGTTCATATTTTGCTTTTATTCATTTTGTAAAACGCAATATGTGATTTGTTAATTCTCTCACACCTTTATTTAACTGACACTGGCCAAATTAACTGTATTTTGTAAATATAAACCAATTTTGATATTGATGGCTGCAACACACTCCAAAAAAGTTGGGACAGAGGCAAAATAAAAGTGAAAAGATCACAGAAAATCCAAGTTAAACAGTTTTGAATAAGCAGGAGAATTGGTAATAGGTGAGGGTATTGTGTTTGGGTATAAAAACAGCATCCAGCAAAGACTTGGTTTTTGCAAGAAAATGGGTCACAGCTCACCACTTTGTGCCAAATTTCATGAGAGTATTGTCAAACAATTCAAAAATCACATTTCCCAATGCAAGATTGCAAAGTATTTAGGTCTTTCAGCATCTAGAATACATAATATTGTGAAAAGATTCAGGGAATCCAGAGGAATCTCAGGCTATGTGGGGAAAGGCAGGAAACCTCTGTTGAATGTGCGTGACCTTCGAGCCCTCAGATGTCACTGCATGAGAAACTGTCATGCTACTGTGTTAAATATTGCCACATGCTCAGGAGTAATTTGGACAAACAATGTCAAGAAACGCAACTTAAATCTCTGTTACGCAAGGAGAAAGCCATCAATTCTATACAGAGAAGCCGCCGAGTTCTCTGGTCCCGAGCTCATCTCAGATGGTCCAAAAGACAAAAGTGCTGTGCTCAGATGAATCCATGTTTCAGCTTGTTTTTGGGAAAAATGGACAAAGAGTTCCAATGCTGGGGTAATACATTACAAGTAACTTGAGTTACATAATCCGATTACTTTTTCAAGTAACTAGTAAAGTAACTTTTTCACTTTACAAAATATCTAAGTTACTTTTTCACATGTATTGACTGACAGATCTCCTGTCCCCATGTTGAGAGAAATAAGGTGGTGGTTGTGTGTGCTGTGTGAACATGATGCTTATTGTAGTTCTAGACTAAATGTGAACATGCATTTACTCATCTCACTTGCACAAAAACATTCAGTATTCCTCAAAATGAATAAAAACAGTGAAATGCAATCTCAGAATTTTACGCAAACTTTTAATAATTAACTATATTAAATTACACACATATACTTTATGTATTTAAACAATGTCTTTGCTGCTGACCTTCAATGATCTAATTCAACCATACTAATAATCAAAAATGACTTTAGATTAGATTTAGAAATAAGAGTGTTGAACTTTCTTCTCCTGTATCCTATTCTTCTGTAATCCAGAATGGCAGCACAGCTGAAAGGTTTGTTTGAGCTGCGCCCTCTACTGTACAGGCGTAAATATGCATTTCCTTCAGCCTGAGGCTTATTCATTTCACTTTTGGTGTGAAAGGGACGAAAAACATTTGCCTATTATTTGCCAAAAATAGAACTTTTTTTGGTTGTTTTTAAAAAACAAACAAGCAAGCCCAGCCCAGGAGTAAAAAATAATGCAAAAGTAATGTAACGCATTACTTTTCATAGGGAGTAATGCAATATTGTAATGCATTACTTTTAAAAGTAACTTTCCACAACACTGTAGAGTTCTCAGTCCCAAAGACGAAAATGACCATCCAGACTTTCAGGTGCAAAAGCAAACATCTGTCATGGTATGAGGGTGCATCAGTGCAAACAGCATGGGTGACTTGAATTTGTGTGAAGGAATCATTGACATGAAGATGTATACTGGGATTGTACAGAGACATATACTGCCATCAAGTTGACATCTTTCCTGGGAAGCAAGACATCCAGGCCTCATTCTAAAACACAGTGGTTTCTTAGACACTCTACACCACAGAGTGGATGTGCTTGACTAGCTGCCTGCAGTCCAGATCAGACTCTTATTGAAAATGTTTGGCCCATCGTGAAAAGAAGTATCAGACAGTGACGACCACGGTCTGTTGAGCATTCCCAAATGATTAAAAAGTGTAATTAAAAGGAAAGGTGATGAGACACAGTGGTAAACATGCCTCTGTCCCAACTTTTTTGGAGTGTGTTGCAGCCATCAAAATCAAAAAAAGTTGGTCAGTGAAAACATTGGAAATCTTTAAGAGAATTAACAAATCACAGATTCTTGATTTTATTGCATTTTACAAAATGTCCCAACTTTTCTGTAAATGGAGTTGTAGCAGATGCTGTTATTTTAGTGACTTACAAATGAAACGTTGCAATCTGGTGAATCTGGCTGGCAAATCTAGCGAGTCTCCTGTAGTCTGTGACGTCTTTCCCTCAGGGGCCAGCATGATGGGTTTGCTGGACGACTGACCACAATCCTCCTTTTGTTCATTCAAGGTTTTGGAGAAGAAAGAGTGCTGACGTCGTGAAGACTCTCACCCATGAAGAACAACAAACTCTGCAGATTCTTCATGGCTGAGGAGCACCGCAACATTCAAATGGGATGAAGAAATAATCATAACTTCCTTTATTTGGCCCTTCAAGGTTAAAAACCACACCTAACACAAGTTTAATACTTCTATCCTTTTCTCTTCTTTGAACACCACTAGATAACACAAATAAGGAACAACACTGCATTAAAAGATAAAATACATAAATAAAATACATTTACATTTTTCATTTAATGCAATGATGTTCCTATATATATAACATTTGTTGTGTACAAAATACAATTATTTTTAATATAATTTTAACTGCATATATATTTACATATAAAATAATATATAAAATATAATACATATAATTTATGTAACATACAACATTAAATTATTAATTTAAACATTACTAAAAATTATTTAAATATTATTTAAAAGCTATATATTAGTTTCTAACTTTCATATATATATATATAAGTATACAAAAATAAAATTATTAATTTACTTATCAATTTTAATGCATGATATAGAAGTTAATTATTAATTTAACAAAATAATTATGCCCACCTGTGCAAACAAAATCATTTGCTTATGCAACTTGGCCTCTATTTTATTACAGGCAATTCCTTTATGATTTACGTGTCAATTACTCCGAGATCCTGATTATTTTCACACATGGAAAATAATTTTGGCCTGCCACAAGTGCTAATAAAAACAGCCCTGTTGGCATCTCATCTCAGGACAAAGAGGACACTTCCCGTCCGGGTGCTTTATATCCTATCTGTGATAAAATGACACTCCCTCCCTCTCCCTGATGAAGGATCAAGTGAACTATTAAAACACACAATCCAGAAGATCTACCCAGAATGCACTGCAGGTCTGAGTTACACTAACACTCATGTGCGGGTGGGCTCGAGGTTTCATCCAAAACTAACACAGTTAATATGGGGAAGTGAGATTTCAGAAGAAACAGAAACACATTTTATAGCAGGGAGGTGGAGAGCTGGAATAACAATAATATGGTGTATTACTGTGGTCGGGCTAAAGCAACACATATTCAGTGCTGAGTTTGACAAACAACGAAACACACACAGAACAGACACACAACAGAAAGGTGCAGTGACAACCTGACAGAATTCCCTGCAGTTTTACTAATAAATCCAAACTAATGAATTAAGCTGTTTCGTTTATGAAGACACAAGTTATTAAATTGATTTTGTTGTGGCCGAATGCTAGTGTACGCGCACAGTTGAATGCACAGCCTTGGAAAATATTCATTTGACTCGTACGCGTACACAGGTGTTCGACGCATGCACAGTTTTGAGCAATCTCTCGCCACGAGTTACAACCCATGTAAACATCTTTGTATTCTTTCATGCTAGAATTGTACAAATGAGGGTATTTCTAACCTCTTCGCACAATCTCTCGTCTACGTAGGCCTCCATTATCGCTGTAGCTTGCATGCGTTCCAGTCTGTTCTGTATATGCCGTTTTTCTTGAAATACCTTGTAAATCGACGGCGCCACAGTTGGCACCTTGTGGATAAACTAATTACAGCAAAAAAAATTGAATACATGTGTGACCTGCGTGTACAAAGTACGAGTGGTTACAAAAACCCGGCGGTGCACGTACAGTACACGCATAATCTGATTAAATTCATTGTACGCTGACCCTCACGTACACGTAAAAAGTGAAGTATACTTTGGGCTTAATGGTTAGAGAGTCGGACTTGTAACCTGAAGGTCATGGGTTCGAGTCTCAGTACCTGTGTGGTGAGAAATCGTGTCCCCCCCAGGAATTAGGTCTCCCTTAGGACCCCGAGGATCCCATTGGTTCAACAGACATTTAATGGGTAGTATTTTTAGCACCTGATTACAATTACTGCAAAATCACATAATGATTTATATCATTTAAAATGCGTTATAATGACCATTAATGTCTTTTAAATTCCATGGTTCATATACTAGTATATAACTGAAGCTATAGGTTGTGAAATCAAGCATTTCTCTTTCTTACAGTTTTTTAGGGGCTGTTTACGCGACACCATTTTCAACTAAAAACGGAAAACTTTTTATGCGTTTTGGCCATTCATTTACATGACAGGTGGCCTGAAAACGCAAACTTTTGAAAACGAGTTTCAAAGTGCAAGTTTTAGAAAACGATACCGTCATCATCTCCATGTAAACTGCAAAAACGCGAATCTGTGAAAACAGTGACGGCATGCACATGTGTATTACGTGTTCAGTCTATCCACCAGAGGTGTAAAGTACTTGAGTAAATGTAATTAGTTACTGTACTTAAGTATCTTTTTGGCTATTTTGTAGTTGTACTGAGTATCAAAGATATTGGCAACTTTTACTCTCTACTTGACTAAATTTTTAAATGTACTTTTTACTCCACTACATTTGTGATGAGTAATGCAATTACAAATGATATTTTTCATGGCAGCTAACTTTTTCTGCAGCAGTTTGTTTCTGATATAAAGAAGCGGTATCGCCATCTAAGAGCATTGAAGGTACTATATCTTGTGCGTTTTGCCTTCACTCACCCAAAACTTGTCAACAAGGATACTTTACGTGAATGTGAGTACATTAGCAGGTAGTTGCTGATCGCAGGTGTTTGATTTATTAGATGAGGAAATGACTGCAGCTGGTGATGAGACTCAAACCAGCACATACAGTAGACTTTGACTATTTAATTTTACTTAACATTGTTTTATTTATCCGCTATATTGACAAGACCGTTTTGAAGGATATTGGTTTATTTATGGCCTTTTTGTGCACTTGAGCTTAAGAGTTTGTTGATGTTAAAAAGGTTGTTGTGTCGACCTTGATTTATTGCAACATTAAGGTGTTCAGTTTTATTTTGATTTTAGAAAATAAACTTGATTTCTCATCTTACAAATCAATTGTTTCTTATTTTTACTGGCATGTCTGAGGACTATGCATTTCTAAGCCTACATTCAGCATGAGTAAAATACTTAAGTACTGTTAAAATCAGATACTTTAAGACTTTTACTCAAGTCGTATTGGAATTGGTTACTTGTAACTTATAGTGGAGTCATTTTCAATGTAAAGTATCAGTACTTTTACTTAAGTATGGTTTGGTACTCTTTACACCTCTGCTATCCACCTTATTTGTCAACGCGGACAAATTCTGTAAATGTGCGAGACTTCCGATTTATTAGCCGCTGTAGGAAAAATAATGAGAAGAATATCAAAGTGCAGTAAACTGTAAAAATAAGGTGGATAGACATGCGCGTCTGGCGCGAGTGCTCATCTGTATAAGAATGCGTATGAGCGCAGGCGCGTAATCTTTCTTTACAAAGTGACATCGCCAACTACTTGTCTGGCACACCCTCACAGCAGTGTTAAATATTTTTTTGTAATTTGATGCAAAGGTAATATAATACTAAGTATAGTGTTATAAATGTACATACGTTTAAAAAAAAAAATATGAAAATATAAAAAACTTTGCAGGATTTACGATATTGATGACCGGTTGAAACGCGATATCACAGTCTGTGAAAAGGGTCTAGTGTTTTTAGTCATTTTCGTGTTAGTTTTGATAACGTTGTCATCTGTACAAAGAAAAAACGTTTCCGTTTTCAGTACATCGTTGTCGTGTAAACGTACCCTTAGTTAGCTTACGTACTAGCATAGCATACATCTGCCCGATTAGCCTGTTAGCTTAGCTTATAGAGGGTATGCACGTGACGTCACCGTCGACCGTTATGACTGCGGTTACGCCCACTGAGTGGCAAAAGACTGAGTGGCAGCATTGGTTTTCAGCGTGAATGCCGCGAAAAACACAAAACACATCCAAAACGGGAAAGAGCTTTGCGATTGACTGTACAAATAGCTTTGATACAAAATCTGAGGTATTTTTTACAGACTGCTGAAAGCTACAGAAAAAATGAAGCAAATAGGTCGCTGCAATTCACAGAAACAGCTGGACTCCAGGCAAAGAAACATGTTTGGCAGTTATCATTTTGTGTCAAAAAGTTGGATTTTGGGGTAAAATCATACCCTATATATTGTATTGTTATATATTGTGTTGACAAGTCATCAATTAAATATTTACCATCTTATATTCTGCATAATTGGGTGTTTTTAAATAAACACTAATAAAAACTATAAGTTTTAGGGCTGGACGATATGACGAAATATATAAAATTGATATAAGTAATCACTCCGATTTAGACCTACCTATATTGTATTTATATAAAACGTTCACAGGCAGATTTGCTTAATGTATTTCCCCGGCGTCGAAATCAGGCACATATAAATGTCAGGAAACACGATTTCTGGCTGCATGCCAACATCCATTGATTAGGTTTCTTTGACATGTCATAAGGAACACTTTTGAGCCCAACCTTTAGTGTAATCGTTTGTTTTACTCGCGTTTTCGCAGTTTCCTCTATTGAATCCAGTCATGCAGCAGGTTCTTGTGCCACTCAGTCCAGCTGAGGGAGTGCGTTCTGGCGGGAAAGTGACGTCTATGCATACCCTCTATATTGTAGGTTTGTTTTTTTGCTTCCAATATAGTTCCCAATTACGTTTCAAATTAATGACGTTTGTGTGTACATAGCATGACAATTAATTTATTAAAAATGTATTATAGTATTATTATATATTGTACCACATTATACTATTATTGTGTAAAATTAATATTAAATTACTTTTACAGAGCATTGTGTGTCCTTTTCCTTATAAAAAAAAATACATTGTTAGGCATGTTTTTTTCAGTTTGTTTTATTTTATATAAAATGATCATTTTATATAAAATGAATAGACATTCATTTTATATTTCAAGCATGTTGTTTGTGCACTTAATGTAGGCTAATAAAGATGTTATAAAGATCTTGATAACAACTTTTGGTTAGGCATTACCGCCTGCATCCTAAAGGAGACCCGATTCTCATGACACCCAATTCTTACCCCTGCTAAACTATTACCCCCCTAGTATTGGTAGGTTTAGGATTAGGTGTGGGGGAGGGGTTAGGATTAGGGGTGGGGTTAGGATTAGGCTATCAGATAGCGACTTCAACGAGGTGGGTAATAATTTTGCAGGGAGTCGACATTCGGCACAACACCGGCAGGAAACGTAGGTGGAGGGAGTGAATGAAGAGAATGAACAGTTCTCTTGAGCAAGGCACCGAACCCCCAATCGCTCCCGGGGTGCCGCAGCAAAAAATAAAATAAAATAAAAAATAACAAAATAACAAAATTAATCGGTTGCCCACTGCTCCGGGCGTGTGTTCAATACTCACTGCTGTGTGTGCACTTGGATGGGTGAAATGCAGAGCACAAATTCTGAGTATGGACCACCATACTTGGCCAGACATAACTTTCACTTCTAAAGATGTGAGATGTTACTGCCCTCTACTGGACAAACACTTATCGCTGTTTTATTCTCAAAAAAATAGAGCTAAATAAGACAGTGTGTGGATGCTATTGAGTGCATCTCACAAAACTTTTCAGGAACATATTCTCAGAAAAGTCTGTTAATATTAAGACATTTTCCTTATTGATTTCACAGGAGTTTATGTATTTTGAATTGTGCATTGCATCATTGTGCTGTGTTTTAGAATTGAAAGAAATGTCAGAAAATGTAAGGTAAAAACATACTGTTCATTTTTCTTACAGTGCATGTCTAGGTCATATTTCACCCTGAATCAAAATTTATTTATTATTATTTTTTAATAAAAGCCTTATTTGATATGCCATTTATAAAACCTATTTGGGACCATGATTTTTTTTGCATTATATGATTTTTTTCACAATTACATAAATGTTGTTTTCATTAGTGTAACGCATAAAATTATATGTTTAAATTACAAATTTGAACGAATTAATGTATTTGTTCTATAGTCCCAAATTTATTATAAGTTCAAATAAAAAATACTAATTTAATCCTAGCAGGATGATATTCATTACTGTATTGCAATAATGAGAATCTGATGAGAATCATTAATGATTTTCACAAAGACAAACAAACAAAAAACCTGAAAGGTCCTAAAAATAGTGTTTATACCATAAAGTTTCTTATAACACTCAAACAAATGCATTGCTGTTTTACAACTTTATTTATACTTTTTTTCCTAAAAAGTAAAAAAAAAAAAAAAATCTATATACTGAAGAGTACAAAAAGAAATCTGCGTAACTGTTGCTTGTTTCAATGTTGTTACGAAAATACAGGGAATAAACATCCAGAAATACAGAACAAACGACAAACACATTCCCTTTGCTCAAGTCTGACTGGACAGTGGACATCTACAGGATATTATCAAGAACATATTCATGAGATGAATGTAAACGCTGCCTAATAGTCTTCTGCAGTACAGTTCTGCAGTTTAGAGTGAACTTGAAGGTCTTTTAATGAATTTTTAGACAAAGCTCAACACGGCACCGACCACAGAACTGATGGCAAGACTGAGGAAATTTCAGCTGGCAGAAACTGCAAGACAACCTCCAAAACACAAATCCCATCGCTGGGCATCCAACATGGCGGCTTCAAAGAAATATATACAAAAGTACTTGATAATTTAGCCTAAAAAGAACACGCAATTCCCAACGGTTTAGGACTGAATGTACGTTTCTTTAGCGGCTGAACACGAGCTGTGGACACTTTAAGTCAACAGATGTCTTTACCAGAGACAAAACCACCTTAAAGTCACTGAATGCAGCGATACAGGGATCACACTTACACCGCATACATCCCAAAGTTAACTGGGCTGCAATAAGCTTTCATTACACTGATCTGCTTTATGACGGTTTTTTTACATTGTATTTTCTACACATTGTTTATAAAAGTAAATCTATTTCCTTCTCTTGCCAGCAAGGTTCTAAAACGATCCATCACTGTGGATATTAAAGGTTTAGTTCACCCCAAAAATTAAAATTCTGTCATTAATTACTCACCCTCATGTCGTTCCAAACCCGTAAGACATCCGTTCATTTTCGGAAGACAAATGAAGATCTACTTGATTAAATTGCCTACGCAAATACCACTTCCAGGCCCCAGAAAGGTAGTAAAGACAAAGTATGTTACTCCAGTGGTTTAACCTCAATTTTATGAAGCGACGCGAGCGCTTTGTTTGTTCAAAAAACATAATTTACCACTTTATTTACAAAATATTAATCTCCAACGCGCGTTCACGCAACTCTGCTCTCGCGTCAACACAACACGCATGCGTCGTGGTGCTTTTGTGAACGCGCGTTGGAGATTAAAATTTTGTTTAAAAAAATTAGTAAAAAGATCTTTATTAGGGTAATTAATGACAGAATTTTCATTTTTGGGTGAACCAACCCTTCATTGTCTATTTTGTTTTATTTTAAATAGCAGTGAAAATACATTTTATGTCATCTTAAATGTATGATTTATAGCCTATATGTGGTAAAATAAAACTCTTCTGAATATTCGTTAGTCATTGTGCTAAATCAGCACATAATATATAGATATTATATAAACTATTCACAAGGATGTTTTAACACATAAATGAGATGTAATGTTGTATAACTACAAGACATTTTGCTAGTTGCTATTGCTAACATACATATTCAGATCTGTCTATTCACAATAGGGTAAAAAAACAAAACAATGCCAAACCTAAAAAACATTTTATCTTTCTAGTGTAGTATAAAACGCACAAGTATTGCGCCAAAATCAACTAAATCAAACCTCACTGTACAGATTCATAAAAAAAAAAAAAAAAAGAGGAGGTTTTCTTCTGATTTCCTTTGCTTTCGGCTCCAAAACTGGGTCTTTAAATCAGGATATGACCATTAATGCCTAAAACACGTATGAAAACCATCAATAGCAGAACGAGTCTGGGAATAAATAAAAACACAACTTCAGAATGTCATCATATTCCTGATAAGGGATGTAAAGACTGCAGTAATATATTTCAAAATCACGCTAACGACGGTTTGACGAGTCATTAATGTGATTCATGGCTCTCTGGCAGAGAACAACAGCAATATTCTGAGCTGAAAGGTCTTTGAATGTCAAAGGAAACACGACGGTCAGCTGCTCACATTAACCTCTGCTACTTCACTATGAAAGTACTTGCATAGACAATCTGACATCAGCACATAACTAGTCTGAGTGGGATCAAATCAAAATCATAGAGGCCGAGACGCAATGGCACAGATACTGTAGATATGACAAACACCATGTTCAACTCTATTAAAGTGTTTATGCTTCAGTGAGGTGATCCCTGTAAATCAAACATGGACCTTTCAGACACTCGACATGAAGCTGGTTTGAATTTTTCCTCCATAAAAAAAAAACACCAGTTTCACATAAAAACACAAACGTCCCAGCAGGAAATGAAAGCAGAGCTGAACAGGATGTTCTCTTTTCTCTGTTGTGTTTTCCTGAGGACATTAAAAGCACGTTTAGGAACAGGTTTACTGCCGCCTTTATCAGATGCACAGATGTACACACTCTAACGTTAAAAAAAGGGAAATAAAACACAACTGTCCCTTTCATATTTGATGAGCTACCTATACAGTGAACACTAACACAGTCAGCTCCAAAAGTCTAAGATATTTATAATTTAATACAATATTTTTAATTTTTTTACAATATTTTTAATTACACTAATGTTCAAAAGTTTGGGGTCTGTAAACATTATTTTTCATTTATTAAAAATACAGTAAAAACAGTAACATTTAAAATAACTTTTCTATATTTTAAAATATAATTTATATCCTGTGATCAAAGCTGAATTTTCAGCATCATTACTCCAGGCTTTAGTATCACATGATCCTTCAGAAATCATTTTAATATGCTGATTTACTGCTTAAGAAATATTTCTTATTATTATCAATCATTATTATTATGTTGAAAACAGTTTTTGCCGCCTAACATTTTTGTGGAATCCGTTAAAAGTGATATTTGAAAGAGAAATCTTTTGTAACACTATTAATGACTTTGCTGCCACTTTTGATTTATTTAAAGGTGCAGTAAGCAATTTCAGAGAAACACTGTTGAAAGTGGATCGGACCGAGCACCAAAACACACTTGTAGCCAATCAGCTGTAGGGGGCGTGTCCACTCGTGAGGGGGGAGGTGCCTGTGTTGCATAGTGTGTTCGTGAATTTGGGGGCAGAGCTATAAAGATAGGGGTGTGATCCTTTTGGGTAGGGGCGTGTTTGTTTTCGTGATTTGAAATATAAACAGCATTTCTCAGAAATTGCTTACTGCACCTTTAATGCATCCTTGCTGAATAAAAGTATTAATTTATTTAAAAAAAAACACACTGACAAACTTTTGAACAGTAGTGTATATTATTAGCATAATAATTTAAGTTAAAAGTTAAACTGATAACATCTTAGTATTTGGTTTGTCTCTTTTCACTTTAATGACAGCAGCTGACAAGTACAAAATCTAAAATATTTTTACTCCATTTATAATTCAAAATCCTGCGTATTGCATATTTCAAGGTTTAAAGTCTCAGACTTTTGGAGCCCACCATTTGAGTGAGGTCTGAACCTAAAAATAATTATATATTTTACTATTGAGGCATGTTTTTTTTCCCCAACATGTCTAATATATTCATGTGGTTTGTGTCCACGAGTTAATATTATAGTGCTACTTTTCATATAACTGCATATTAAAACACAAAATAGATGTTTAGGACTAAATCTACTCTATGTACATATATTCATCAGAGGTCCAGATGATAAATGAGGCTCTAAACATCAGTGTCTGCTCCCGAAGTCTTTCTATACTCTAGAAAAAAGTCTTGAGGATCTCAAACACAAGACTTCTACAGTACAGCGATTAATAAAGAGCATGGGATTACACTGCCCTCTACTGGCCAACAATGGAGCGCGCAAGCAGGATTTGCAACTTAGAGCAAAACTATTGTCCGAATTGAAGCCGTCACAAGTCTTCTTCCATGCTGAAGCTACTTCTACGACTGCTCGTTTTGGACGCTCCCGGGGAGACTGAGGAAAGCAGGGGATCGGCGCCTCCTACAGGTGACAGAGCACTGCTGTCATCCATTAAAATATCGCCTAACCCCATATCCGCCATCAGGGCTGGACTAAACACGGAGGCGGCGGGGTCATCTAACTCGCCGAAGCTGAGTGTCCCGAGGTCCAGAGGACTGGTGACCGCCCCGCCCACTGAGGAGGTAGAAGAAGGCGGAGACAAGAAAGAAGAGGGCGTGGTCTGGTTGAGGGACAGAAGGGTCTTGGAGAGGTCATTGCTGGGGTTGTGATCCAGAGTTAAATTCTGCGACTGGGTCAGCGTGGAGCCAGAGATCTGAGATGCAGAGATGCCGTGGAGACGAGCTTGCATTTCCAGTTCCTGCCGATCACACAGGCACAACATGTTAATCACAAGTAAAGGAACAATCATTTTAAGATGACAAGGTGACCTGCAGACATTAGGTTTTAATAAGAGTTGTCAATTTTCGTCATCGAAAGTGACAGCAGAGAGTTCAACAAAGGTTAGCTTATGCAAATGAGCGATGGTGTGATGCGGCGACTGCCAGTGGGATTGCAAACAGTTATCTGCTGCCTAATACACAAGGATACAGCAGTTTTGCACAAATGGCTACTAACAATGGCTAGAAATGCTACAAATGGCTAGAAACCGACAGAGCAGAGACTCGCTGAGCTCCAGTGATTTAAACTGCTGTCAGTGTCAATTTCTCTCTTTTAAATCCATCTTTCTTGTTTGTTTTTTTTTGCCATTTTTTGACAGCAAGAGTAAAGAGATGACATGAAATGATGAGGAGAAGAAAGCGGGTATGGGATCAGGACACATAATTCAAGTTGGACTCAGATTAGAGTCTTCTGCATTAGCATCAGAACTCAATGTGTCCGAAATGTGTGCTTAACTGCTAGGCCATTGCTACAATTCATTCCATGAATGAATTTCAAAATAAAATAAAATAAAATAAAATAAAATAAAGCTAGACCATTGCTACAATTCATTTCATGTTACTATGCCAATTTTAAGAAAGGATGCAAATTTTGCGGTAAATGGCAAAATAAAATAAAATAAAAATAAAATATAGCCTAAATTAAATAATTACCCAATGATTTGTATAAACATATAATGCAGCAAACAACAGTAACCATTCATGCACTATTCAGTTTGAAATAGTATACAATAAGGGGTTTTAATGACATCATATATATATATATAAGTTTTTATATAAAATAAAGTTTGTTTATTTTTTCATCTAATATTTATATTTTATTTCAGCTTTATTTCAATAAAAAAAAACCCACACATACTGTATATATAAAATAAAAATAACAAAAGCACATAAAATTACTAAAACAAAAAATAAAAGCTAATTCTAAATATTTATAAAATAGCATATAAAATAATTCTGTGAAATGGATTTAAATATGGCAAAAGAGTTTGTGTGTAAATCTATACTGCAGAATACCTGAATGCGCAGCAGCAGACTGCGGTTGGCGTGTTCAAGTTTCTTCTGTCTCGTCTCCATCTCTTTGGCTCTCTGCTGCTCCTTCTGTAGCTTGCGGATGTAGTCGACTGACGCCTTTAGGATGGTGCCCTTGTTCCAGCGCATCTCCCTGTTGAGAAAACACATGCAGATACTCTTACAGATGCATACATCTGAATGAAATCAGTAAAAAAATACTCTACATAAGACAAATACAGTAGTGTGAGACCACTTTGTTTTGTTTTTTTTAAATCTGAAAACAAAAAGTTTAGGATTACAAAAAATTCAAACAATGAATTTCACTTAAATGGTCTTTCTAAGGGAATTCATTCAGCAGTGCAAAAAAAAAAAAAAATCAGTTGAAAACCAGAGAGAAGTGAGAATGAGAGCAGTGGTACTGACGGGTCAGAGGACTTTGGAATGAGAGCTCCAAGTTCCTTAATGCGGTCATTAATGTTGAATCTTCTTCTTCTCTCAACTACAAAACACAAACACACACACACACACACACATACTTTAAATGGATGGGAACAACTAGACAGGCAAGATGTTTCAGATAACTAGAAATGTAATGTACTTCCTTATACTCTAACAATGACGGTTAATCTTCAGGTTTTTATTTGCAGATAGTAATGACATATCTTAGAGATAAAAAAGAAACTGCAAGAAATCAAAACTCACTCAGGTTATGGTTGTCTTTTTTCTGTCTCTCCTTCATAATAGCTTTTGCTTCTGCATCTATAAAAAACAAATAACATGGCAATTTATATTTCATATTAAAGGGGAAGTGTGCAATTTCTTTGTCACTAGCATCACCAGACAAACTGCCACAAAAATTACCCGTTTTCAAACATGTATCCTGAACACTAGCTCAGTCTGCCATTGCTCAAACAAACAGATGGTCCCATCCCAAACTCACAACGCTGGTTGAGTTAAAGTTAATGGTTGAGATGTGGGACTTTTTGTGGGAATCAACCAACAAATAACTTACTTGCAATGGTTTCTGATAGCAAACGGTGATTTTACTGCACTTTTTAGGTTTTGTTAGCTAAATAGGCTATGTTCATGGATTGATAACTGCATTTCCTTATAGATGTGTGTCTTGAAATGTCTTGTTCACACTGTAACTTAGAGTAGCGTCTCGAATACTGTCTGTATGAACGTGCAATGGGAGTCAAGCGATAGTGACCAAAGTAATATCAAAGATGGCGAAAATAAATCTGAAAAGTCTTATTTTTGACATGACAAGAGTCCAATCTAGCCGCGATTTCATCCATCAAATCTTCATTAACCGACAGCAGATTTTATATGTGGGTGGAGAGCAGAGCATTTGAGTCGGTGGAAATCAGTGACCGGATCTGAAAGCTCATATCTTCATTGCTGTAAGTTATCAAAACCACACATGAAAAGCTGCAACACACGGTAGACATATGTTTGTGCAGCACAGAGCAAACCATATCTGCCCTCCTATCATTCCAAAAGTCTAATAAAACACTGGTGTTTTAGTAGCAATCGTAATAAATTAGCAGTTTTACTTCTATAATTCTTTACTTTTTATTGCATGCTGACCAGTGACTGATAAATGATGGGTATTTGCACTAACCACTTAGTCACAAGTTCTGCAAAACCACAAATATCTACTGACACAATAATGAATCATATGCAGCGATGATTGTATTTTAACAGTGTGTGTGCGAGAACAGATCTCAACTGGGAACTGCAGTGATATTGGGAAATGGCAAATGTGGTGTGTAACTCTGCTGATACAGTAAGACTGAATCGACTGGCTGGTGAAGGATCGGTGCCAGAGAAATGAGGAAGAAGAAGCAGATAAAGAAATGGAAGGCCACAGACGAGAGATACAGACCGGTCAACTCTCTCTTGACGTTGTGCAGGTCTGCAGGGCAGGAGTTGCTGACGGTGATGGTGGGCGCTGCCATGCCCTGACTGCTATACACATCCAGGAGATTTCCTGAGACTGGCAGCTGTTGAAAACCAACCACAACGCATTAAATCAGGGTCCCGCCCACTGCATTATCTAGTCAGAGGCCCCTTCATCACACATGGTGCACCGTATGGATAACCTTCATTCAGTTCAGATAACCACAAACATGAACCTTCATATCTGAAGGGCAACATCTTTAATAATGGCTAAACGGTTCTTGTGTGCACGTTTATTTGTAAAGTGAAACAAACTAGGCAAGGCAAGGACAATTATATGAATAAATTTAATTATTTTGGAGGTCAAAACATTAAAAAAATCATAAACCTTCCTCTGTCAGTGCTTACTAAAACTTTTGAGAACATAAAACAGAGCACATCTAACCAAATTTATGCTTAAAATGCTTCATAAAAACTAGTGCTCTCAAACAATTTACAATAATCGTGATTAATCGTTTGACAACACTAATAAAAACGTACATTTCCATACTGAATGTGACAATTTACACAAAAATGGTTTCACAAATGAAGTTTGTTCAGCTAGCATTTCATCAGTGAGGTATTGCATTTCACTGCTTGCATTTCATCAACCCATAGCTGCACTGAGAGTGAAGTCAGAAATTTTTTGAATTACTAAACCAGTTACATAAGATCCATAAACATGTTTGAAGTTTCAAACACGCAGGTTTACCAGAAAACACATTTCTTTCATCTTGACAAACAGCCAGCCTGAAAAGTGACTTTTGATTTGTGAAACCGATGAGGTGACACCTGTGCAAAAATCAATTATGTAAAATCCATCCAAATTTCCTTTGAATCTGCAGTCCTGAGGCATAGATCTTGGCCAACACATGCTAAAATAAACCCATCGGATTCTTCACAACATGCTAAGATTATTTAAACCAACTAAAACACAAATTTGCACAGAAAGTGACAAGACAGGCAATGAAGCAGAGAGATAAAATGTGCTAAATTTACCTCAATCTGGCCCTTTTTCTTTTCATTCTCCGGCAGTAAAACCAGAATCCTCATGTTCTCTTACACGCCCGCAAAGTGCTTCCTCTTTCTATGCGTCTCTCCGTAAAAAGGGACGTTTAGAAATGGGGAAATATGTTCTGGATCATTAAAAACGCCACAGAAATCAGCTCATGCACACAACACGTTGAATGGCCGGTGTCTCTGCATGTGTGCGCGCGGCAGATCTCTGTCACTCCTCCGCGGCGTGGCAACCCCACCCATTGTGAGCCATGTGTCAGAAGTTTATATTTGCTTCCAGTGTTTCAAGCCCACATTCAACCCAAACTCCCGAATGCAAACAATACACTGACAATACTGAAGCCCATGAGCCTATCGTAACTGGTTACACAAGAGCCTCTACCTGAACTCCTCCCACACTCAACTGAAAATTACTGATTTGAAAAACGAAACTGTATTTCCAAAGCAATGGCATGTCAGAGCAGGATTCGCTTGGAGACAAATTTGCTTGTAAAAGTCTAAGGCAGAAATGTGGGCATCAATTAATTAACTGGAAACTATGACTAATGGCTGTTTCATCATCATCATCAACAGCAAATTATTTTAAAAAAGCTATGCATGTAAGATCTTTAAGTTAACCGGTTCTTATGAAATGAATGCGTTGCTCAATTGATCCTCAATAGAGTTGAGGATGTTGCTACATACCGTGTTGGGAAGCTGCAAACCCGAGTCGATCAGTGTCATAAATTCATCGTTTAAACTCGATTCCAGGCTGATGATGTCATCGATGACGTCTTCAATCTGTGCATATCAAAAAGAGAAGGAAAAAACAGTTTAGCAGGACTTGTAGATGATCTTTTACGCTCCTTCCAGCACAAGAATCTGCTTTAAAGTGTGACTTCCATGTTGAGTCATGAGGCAGAAGGATTTCTAAATAACACACTACACAGTAGTTTCCAGAGTGACACATCGGCAACATGGAGATGAGAAATACAGACATCCGATTCAAAGTCTGATATAAGTCTCGAACCTTAGCCAGCTTGTATTTCATCGTAGGGTTTTGCAGCCAGTGGTTTTGACTGAGAAGACTCCTTCAGTACATGAACAGGAGAAATACAGGACTGAAAGGCTTTAATAGCCAAGCCCACACAAAGTGCAAAGTGTGCTAGGGTCATTGAGCCCTGAGTGTGATATTTACCAGCACAATGTGGTACCAAAAGCAAAGTGCCCGAGAGAGTCTGGCCGACTTCACGCAGACTTGACAAAGCGCACTATTGTATTTAGTAAACGCAGGGCGAATTCTTCAAAAGAATCTTTCCGAGTCTCAGAGCCAAACACTTAATTAGTTGTCTAGCATACTCTAAACAGCTTAAGACTTGAGATTATTAGGACAATAATTACTGGTTAGTGCAGTTTTGTAAGCATGTGAAATTCACAGACTATGACTAGCAAAGTAAGCGGCCTAACGTACAAGCTGGTTGGGGAATAAAACCTTATCCTGTCAATGCAGCATTGTTTGATAACGCAACACTAAACTTTGACTTCTCACACAAGTTATATCATATACAGAATATGAAAGTGAATGGTTAATGTACTGATATCTTACTGCCATAGATCTGGGTCAGATTTGAGATACTGTATGTAAAATCCTCAAAACTATAGGAATATCTGTACTGTAATTAGTCAGAGGAATAGTAAAAGTTATTGTGTAATTTTGCATGTGAAAGTAGGCCAGAGCGCATATATATACAGGGCCTAAAACTTTTTGCCACACCTGCCAATGGGTGATGACTTAAGAAAATTGACTTAAATATTATTGATTAAATATTTTTACCAGACATTTTGCAAAAACAGGCAGTTATGACACCAAAATTTTAGATACCAATTTTCAGGTACAGAAATTTAATAATCAAATAAAAAATAACACTGCATAGTCTTCACTGAAAGTTACAAAAGTCAAGAGCAGCGAGTGATTTTTCTTTGTCTTTTGTTGTTTGATTAACATTAAAAACACAGACAGCAGCAGGTTTATTAGGCTACTGTCACTTTAAGAGCTAATGCACGGATCCAATATACTGATACACATGCGGTTTCTTTCTCAACTGTTTCTCAACTGTACTCTACAGTACGGTTATTTTCAAGCACAAGAAGAGAGTTAAATTCAGCATTTGAACACTGTCTTGAGACGCGGCTTTCTGGGCACGCGCTTCGGATGTTTGCACACAGAAAACTTCCTACACAGCGTGCGAATACTGAATTGAGTTCCCTTTCGTGTCTTCTTGCACTAGAATATTTAAATTGGCAAAGCTTAAACTTTCGTGACGATGCAGCACTGGCCCGTCAACTGTCCCGAGCGTCGTTCACGTTCATATTCTCACAACATTGCATTTCTAGAATTCATAAAAATTTAATATACTCGCCAACACCGATTTTTACTCGTATTTGGCGCTTGGCGAGTGTTCATTTTAGGCCCTGTATATATATATATATATATATATTTATATTTGAAGATACACATATATGCGCCAAAAGTGATTTCTGTACTCTGGAGGGGATATTTGTTTTTATCATCCAAATATGAGAAAAATACTTTATATTTTTTAAATATGATGGAACAACAAAACGCTACACTTGGATAAGGTATTTATCTGACAAACTTATTTGGCAAAAAAGGGCAAACTACAGCTACAGGTTTGATTTCACTATGCAAAAAAAACAAAACAAAACAAAAAATGCATATGTATTTGTTCGATTTCCAGGGAATGCATGAACTAATAAAAATTAACCTTGAAAGCCCCTATGGATAATCATGTCTGCCAAATGCATAATTGAATATGTTTGTGCTATGGTTTTTTTTAAGCAATCAAAAATTTAATGAAAATTATTTTTTCCCAGGCAGACAATAAAACAGGCACAAATACACCTAGGCTTACACTGAAGAAGGGACCAAAGCCATATCAAGAATATCACAGAGACTTTGGAGATCTGGTGACAGTATGAAACCACACAAAACACCCTAGCAATCACATAGAAACACCCCACAACAGCCTACAATCATGCCAGGAACAAGTAACACCAAAATCTAGTTACTAAGCAGTAATAGTAGAGGTTATTTTGTAATTGTGCATGTGAAAATAGGCCAGAGCATTACATTATGCTGTCAGCGATTGTGTAAATGGGTCATCTTTTGTCATGGCATTGGCTCAAGGACACTTATCTTTACTATTTTTACAATAACTTTATTGCCATGATGTAGTACTGTTAAACATACATAATTTAAAGATACACAACCATTCAAAAGTTTGGGGTTGATAAGACTTTTTTTTACGTTTTTGTAATAAGTCTTGTATGCACACCAAGACTGGATTTATGTGATCAAAAATACAGTAAAACCAGTAACATTGTAAAAAATTATTACAAATTAAAATAACTGTTTTCTATTTGAATATATTTTAAAATGTAGTTTATTCTTGTGATGCAAAGCTGAATTTTCAGCATCATAACTCCAGTCTTCAGTGTCACATGATCCTTCAGAAATCATTCTAATATGCTGATTTGATGCTCAAGAAAAATGTACTAATATTTATTTGAAACAGAAATCTTTTGTAACAATATAAATGTCTTTATTGTCACTTTTGTTCAATTTAATGCATCTTTGCTAAATAGGAGTATTAATATCTTTAAAAAAACTTACTAACCCCATCACATTCTTGCCAATATACATTCTATAACAGAAAGATTTGATCTGGGTTCAGTTTTGTACCTCTTCTTTGTTCGATCCAAGGCTGAGCACAGCCAGCGGGCTGCTGGGAGTGCTACTGGCAGCAGGGGCCAACTCAGGGGCAGAGGCAGGCTGGGGAGAAGGTGATGTTGCCAGCGTCTGATTGGCTATTTTATTGCCAAGAGTGTGAGAGAGGTATTGCTTCACTTGCTGCCTCTGAGCTTGTTGGATGTGGTACTTTGTTGGGTTTTCCAAGTGAGTTTGAACCTAGAATTCAAACACAGAACAACTTTAGTTCCCCCTAATGTTGTAAACAGTATTTAAACATCCAAATCATCATACTTTATGTTAATTTTTACAGATTTCTCATGTGATACCTTCAGCACTTCCACAGGCACCTGGGCCGGGGTGGCAGGCAGGGAAGAGGCGACGGAGATGGCAGGGGTGGCGCCAGTAAGGCGCTGCTGAGCGCTGGAGGCCTGTTTCTGGGCCTCTCGTCTCTCCTGGTCCTGAGCCTGCTGTCGCATCAGCTCCTGCCTCATCAACACACGTGACGTCATCACGGAGCCGGCTGGGGTCACGGGGTCAGCAGAGGTCAGAGAGCCACTACGAGGGCAGACGATGAGAAGGTAAATAAGCTTAGAATACCACGCTACACCCCCGTGCTGTAATCATATTACTGCATGCTTTTTTTGAAACACAGGACTGAGAGTTCACCGCTGAGACAGAGACCGAATTAAGACAGACGGCGTGAGAACTGGTCGGAAATAATTCTCTCTCGTTCATGAGATCATGAAACTCTATTTGTCATATGTCAAACTAGGGTTGTCAAAAGTACCGACTACTGAAATTTAAAAAATGTGACGATAACAGCATTTCCCCCTGGCATTTTGAGCGCTGTTGAGCGGATTCTTAAACATCTCTGGTCCGAATGGCCATTCTGTTCATGTGCTCAACAGATAGGCCTATGTCTGTGATTGGCTACAATGATCAACGCTTCAAAAACATGTTGTAAATAAATAGACATTTTTGACGCTCTTCACCAAGCGCTTACACAGATACACACAGGAGCATTTGAAAGCAGGCGTCTACCAGCAGATCCCTAATATAGGCCTATCTGCTGATAGACGGATCCGCTGATAGACACCTGCTTTCAAACGCTTCTGTGTGTCTTTGTGTAAGCACTCAGTGAAGAGCATCAAAGATGTCTGTTTACAACACGTTTTTGAAACGTGGATCATTGTAGCCAATCACAGACATATCTGTTGAGCGTGTGAACACAATGGCCAATCAGAGATGTTTAAGAATCCGCTCAACAGTGCTCAAAATGCTAGGGGGAAATGCTGGTATCATTACATTTTTTAAATTTCAGTACAGACTTGGAACAGAAGTCGGTACTTTTGACAATCCTATGTCAAACTCCTTAATCGCATTCCTCATAAAAACAAAAACTATTGAATAAAAATAAAGTTAATTTCTTATTTAAAAGGTCTTATTGTACATGCTACTTGGAAGAAAAATCTCAAAATGTAATGACTTTCTCTGCCTGAGGCACAGCAGGGAGAATATAGAAACCAATAAAATGATTGCTTGCCTCTTTATGATCCAATTAAATCCTGATGAATATAATCAAATCCTGCTCCACATTATTTCCTGATGAATATTGTTTCACTCTGAAATAAATCATATTGTGGAAGGTAAATTCAGTCGAAATGCTATTTTATGTTGTCAAAAAAGTGACGTATTTACTTAATACACATTCTTTGTCTTTTTTTATCATTGCAGGTTATTCCAAAGAAAAAAGTTATGTTCTCATAATATTTCATCAAAACAAAATAAAATATTAAATCAAATATTAATAAAATAAAACATGAAAAAACATGTGTTTTTTTTCAACTCCTCTCATCCAATCATGTCAAATAGAGACCAATTCTCACAGTCCAGTCAACTGACAGGGAAAATAAAATCTCATCCTACATATTTTTCACATTGACTATCCTTTCACTTAGTAATATGTCCTATTATGGAATAAAATGGGTCGCAAACCCTTTCATGTTGACCTGAACAACAGAGTTAAATATATATATATATAACCATCTACATTTTACATTTATTCATTTATTAGACACTTTTATGCAAAGTAACTTGCAAATGAGAATAATACAAACAAAATACATCCTTTGTAACTTATCAGCGGTGCTATCAGCTACAGAACAAAATGCATTTCCAACGATACAGCCTTCACATTTCTTTCACACGGACTTTTTTTCTGACGAGTCATTGTGGGAAGTCTTAGAGCGAACAGAAAACAAGCAGCCAAGACCATGCTGCCACAAACACATTGTTTGCAACAAGCAAATCCAAAGATTACTATGTCAGGCAGATCACACTGTCAGATAAGACTGTGGGAGACAGCAGCATGTGAACTTTGACACCGCTGTATAATTGATTTATCTTAAAAAACACTTGCTTATGTAATACTTTGCAGTAATCAAACCGTCTGACCCACTATCCTTAAACATATTACTCCATAATCAATATGTTTTTTTGTAAGGAGAGCTGAGGAAAGAGGTATTATGATTGATCATGGTGTTTAGATTTGTGCTGAATCACTGGGAAGTCCCTGGAAACAGACACCGAGAAGTTCTGTCAACAGAAACCCAACGCCCCGTCTAAACATCTTCAGGACAGCATGCACTGACCTGCCTCATCGCAGAAAAAACCAGCAGCGCTCACACAAATGAGCACAAAAACACAACACTGTTGGATAATTTCATAAAAAATGAGCGATAAGCAACTGAGTGACACAGCAAACCAAGAAGAATGTAGAATATGTCAACAATTCAGAAATACAGTAACTCATTGCATCCCATGGGGTAAAGCTGATTAAAGCGTAAAAAAATAAATAAACATGTAACAGGTGTGTGGCAAAACGTGATAAAGAAAACTTCTAGACATCTAACGCAGAGTATGCAGGAAGTAAATCAGATACAATTGCGGTTCTCTCAAAGCATATCTGGCATGCGGCCACAATCTAAATGTGTAGGTGACAGTACAGATACAAACAGGAAGTATATATTTATATAATCGGATCATTCACCGGACTCACCTTGGAGTGATGGGCTGACTCTTGAGCTCGTAGAAGGTGTCCGAATCGGAGGAGAAAATACCTTCCACCTCAATATCTGCAACGATCCCAGACTCAGGCTGAAGGGGTTCAACACTAGAAGGGAAGAACACAGCAACGTCATATACTGTCAGTCCACAAACATCTCCCATTATCTGACATGTTGATGCAGAGACCGTGAACAGGAGGGGTGTACTGTAACATCCTGCAATGATTAAAGTATGTCAGTCACTAAACCCACAATACTATTTAATACACAGCTCACAAACTTTGATGGCGGGAAAAACCACACACGTATACATTACACAGAATACAGTATATATATGTAATGGATAGTAGCGGATCCGCGCATGCATGTGATTCATGGATTAATTGCAAAGTTTAACCATCATAGAGTGAAAGTTTATAATTTGCACATGTTTTGTCTTGACAATTTACACATTCTAGCGATTTTAAACCATTCCGACGAAAGAGAACTCAATTCGGTATTCATGTGCCGTTATCTGTGCACACTGCACGTTTTAGACTAACACTGAATTAATTCCTCTTTTTACGTATTCTTGCGCTTGAATGGACACACAAAATTATGTCAAAATGCCCATCTTGGCTAGTATTCACATACACAGTAGGTTACGTCTTAAAGTCGACATGAAATCAACATCCCCTCCAACTGTCAGTCTGCTGCGAGCTGAATGGAACGCCAACTTTTCTAGATCCAATCAATTCCCAATGGGAAAAAACAAGCCACGCCCTCGATTTTTTCTCATTCATTATTCCGTTTCGCTCGAAAATACATCACAAAACTGAAGTAAAGTCAGTCACAACTTCCGGTTCACCGTGACTTTAAGCGAACGTAAACAGTTGAGAAAGAAATCGTATTTGTTATCATTATATTGGATCTATGCATTAGGTCTTAAAGTGACAGCAGCCTATAAATACCTGCTGCTGTCTGTCATTAATGTTAATCACACAACAAAATACAGCTTTAACAAAGATTAATCTATATTTAGCTTATATAGTGAACTTATAATATATATGAAATATATAATTATATATATATATATATATATATATATATATATATATATATATATATATATATATATATATATATATGTAAAATGTATATGTCTTAAAAACTGAAAAATCAAAATAATGTCATTTATTACTCACCCTTATGCCGTTCCACACCCGTAAGACCTTCGTTAAACTTCGGAACGCAAATTAAGATATTTTAGTTGAAATCCGATGGCTCAGTGAGGCCTGCATAGCCAGCAATGACATTTCCTCTCTCAAGATCCATTAATGTACTAAAAACATATTTAAATCAGTTCATGTGAGTACAGTGGTTCAATATTAATATTATAAAGCGACGAGAATATTTTTGGTGCCCCAAAAAAAACAAAATAACGACTTATATAGTGATGGCCGATTTCAAAACACTGCTTCATGAAGCTTCGGAGCGTTATGAATCTTTTGTGTCGAATCAGCGGTTCGGAGCACCAAAGTCACGTGATTTCAGCAGTTTGGCACGCGATCCAAATCATGATTCGACACAAAAGATTCATAACGCTCCGAAGCTTAATGAAGCAGTGTTTTGAAATCGGCCATCACTATATAAGTCGTTATTTTGTTTTTTTTGGCGCACCAAAAATATTCTCGTCGCTTTATAATATTAATATTGAACCACTGTACTCACATGGACTGATTTAAATATGTTTTTAGTACATTTATGGATCTTGAGAGAGGAAATGTCATTGCAGGCCTCACTGAGCCATCGGATTTCATCAAAAATATCTTAATTTGTGTTCCGAAGATGAACAAAGGTCTTACGGGTGTGAAACAGCATGAAGGTGAGTAATAAATGACATTATTTTCATTTTTGGGTGAACTAACCCTTTAATTATGTATACTACTGGTGTATGACATAAGTGCCTTCATACAAAAGTTGCTCATAAAGGGCAGCTTACCTAAACAGCATTGAGCTTTTATGGCCAATTTTTTTTTTTGGGCACCAATGGCAAAACACTAAATGCCCCAAAACTAGTCAGCTTCCTATCTATGCAACGTTTATTGGCACTGATCCCAAAAACTGTGTCTAGATCACAGACTATAAAAAATAGGTCTAGATAGGGAGCTCACGAGCGATTGAAAGACATCCACTATCTCACCAATATGCCACTGAAACAAAAAGGCGACAAACACATCCACAACGCCATCACCTCTGAGCATAAAGTATGAAATACTATCCTCAGAAAGCTATAAATGCATTTTTAGACCTTTCACAGATATCACATACCTAAAGCCTCTTCTGGTTAGTGCAATAATCCAAGTGATGTAATCCGCTCAAACGTTATCAAACGAAACCATTCCGGTAAATCCAGTTTGTAAACCGCATCAACTCACGGTCAGCATCTGAATCTCGGACTGATACGAGCTGTCACGCTGATTTGCACGGTCTAAAGGCGAGATTTACGAGCAGAGCATCCGCCGTTTCGCTTGTGTTTTGGTTTCACCAGGTGGCCATGTTTGTGCCACTCCGAGCACGCGAAGTTCCTCCATCCTCCGGTGAAATTATGAAATTACGAAACCTACTACGATGAAGGCTTAGCTCATGTATATTAAAAATGTCATTCAGACGTTGCTTGGTAACCTTCCTGGAGCTGTCAGTATTAAAACCAAATTAATATTTATTGACCAAGCCTCCACTAATCGTTAATTGGCCAGCTGACTAACGCCCATGCTTGCCTTTGAGCCAACCAGCTTGGCTATCTGGGGAAACTAATTAATATTCATGAAGAAAGCCTTCATCGTAGTAAGGCATATATAAGCTTTCCCGGTCTCTAGAGACTCGATTTCAGGCTGCGGAACTTTCTTAAATACCCAAATTTCAACGAAAATGACAAGTACACGAGAAAACTTTCCCTACACTTACATAAACTGTGTTTTCCAAGTGTATTAGCTGCGGACATCCCTAATAAAAATTACATTTTTACTAAGTAAAGAGAAATGCAAAAGCATAGCGTCAATAGTCACCGCCAGAGGGAGTCACTGCATCAATTCTATATCAAAATCAATTTATGTAACTTATAATATTTACAACTTATAATTTATAATTTATAGCTTATAATTTATAATTCATAATTCATAACTCATCATTTATAATCAATTTATAATTTATAAGAACAGCATTTATCTGAAATATAAAGCTTTTGCAACATTATAAATGTCTATACTGTCACTTTTGATCAATTCAATGCATTCTTGCTGAATAAAAGTATTAATTTCTTTAAGTAATTTCTAAAAGAAACCCCTCTTACTGACCCAAAACTTTTGAACGGTAGTGATGTTACAAAAGCTTTCTATTTCAGATAAATGCTGCTCTTTTGAACTTTCTTTTCATCAAATAATCCTGAAAAAAACTGTACACAATTGTTTTCAACATTGATAATAATAATAAATGTTTCTTGAGCAGCAAATCAGCATATCAGAATGTTTTCTGAAGGATCATGTGACACTGAAGACTGGAGTAATGATGCTGAAAATTCAGCTTTGCCAACACAGAAATAAATTGCATTTTAAAATATATTCAAATAGAAAACAGTTATTTTAAATTGTAAAAATATTTCACAATATTACTATTTTTGCTGTATTTTGAATCAAATAAATGAAGCCTTGGTGAGCAGAAGAGACTTCTTTTAAAAATCTTACCGTTCAAAAACTTTTGACCGGTAGTGTGTATATATAGGAAATATATATTTGATTAATTTTCTGTATTGTATACTTCTAGTTCTATAAATGGTGTATTATAAGCATTTGCAATATTGTAATATAAGAATGGAAAGTACCTCATCTCTATAGGTACTGCTGTAATACTTCATTTCACGCTTACTGTACTGAACTACCACCTGTCTGATGATTTGGCAATAAAGTAAATTGAACTTTGAAAGCACATTATGCAATGTAAAACATAAAAATGTAAACTTTTATGGCAATTGGGCTGTAGACAGAAAAAGCTGTGGTCATGTCTTTTTTTCTGAGGACAGCAAATGAAAAACACATTCCTTTTGGGTACAAAAGGAGCAAAATAGCGTGCGCTCAGCAAGCATTCAGTCAATGCAAGCAAGAACTTGAGAGGAAGCCGAGCGAAAACATGGATAAAGAAAAAAGAGAAAGGGAAAATGTGTGGGTAGATTTGCTGAGTCATATCCCGTGAAATCTGAGGCTCAGGACAGAAAGTGCAAAGCTAAGCCTCCGGTTAAACGGCTATAGTGGGTAAGAGTAACACAGACGGACATTCCAGAGGAATTGTTTTTGCAGGGTGGAAGGGAGGGGGTTAGTTTTAAAGGTCGAGGCTGGTTAAATGGCTTTGATGGTCGGGTTGAGGAATTACAGGGGATGGTTCTTCTGATATTCTGAAAACGTCAATGTACATTTGAATTCTCATGCATAAAAAGATTTTAATGTGCCACAGCTTTCATAACCTCAACATCTTCCTCCAGCACACAATATTTAGAAACTTCAAATAATATTTGTAATGCCTCAACTTTGGTTAGTTTGTGTAATAGGCTAATATTGCATCTTTATAATTTATGACAGAGCAGAATGAGAAAAAAAATAAATAAATGTAAATAACTTACCTAAAAACAGTCAAGTTATATGCAAAAATAAAATTAATAGCTAACACTAAAAAAAGAAGCAGAACAGTCTGACAGTCTATATTTATTAGAAGTTGCAAATGCATGTTTTACAAGTAAATGTTTTAGTTTTTCTACTTTAACATGTAATGTTTAATTCAATGCGTTACTTGCTATTTCTTTGTAACTGTTGGTGAAATGTTAGAAATTTCTGAGTTCATTTATTTAATTCAGTGTATGTACACACTAAAACTCAACATTATGCAATGAAGTGATGAAACAAAGAGTTGAACAACCTCTAATCCAAAGCATCCTTAGCATCTACATTAAGATGTTTATCTTCCAAGACTTGTCAATACATGCACTAACTTAAATTAGCCTTAAGATCAATCTAGTGCACTACAGTCTGCAGGATCCCATGAATGTAAATGCAAAACAACAGTTTGAATCAGTCGTTACAACTACAGAGTTTATGTGATGCTCGTGCACTAACCTGAAGAGATTGACAGATTCGGCTGAGGAGTCCAGTATGACGTAGACGGTCTGAGGACGCTCGTGCTGCGCCTGTTGTCCAGGTAACGCCACTTCCGCTCTTCCCTTCTCGGGTCTGACGGAAGGCAGACTGGACATTTTCTCCAGGAGCGAAATGGTATTTACAAACAGCAAAATAAACGAGCTAGAGTAACTGAGCAACTGATAACGATAATAATCTGAGCTCAAGTTAACAAACTATATCAACACCAGCTGTTTTCTGAAGAAGTTAAAATAGTGGACCGTCAAACTAGCGAGATGTTTACTGCACAAATTTTTCACTGCCCCCCGTATCGATGCTTTCCTTATCTGTCTAGACTAGAGCTTGATGAAAAATAAATGCCTCTTTGACGGCCAAAGTCCTTAGTTCCTCTGTCAGTGTCTAGCTGCTGTGCACACCGTTATCTTGCTCTCTTCTCCTCAACTGAGAGGTCTAAATCTTTTGACTGGAAAACCCCACAGTGACGCTCCATGATCAGCCGAGTGTGGACAGACAGACGAGCGGTCCAATAGCTGAGCAGCAGGGCGGGACTTCACTGACATCAGCCAATAGGCGAACGATAGAATACTTGTTTACTTCAAGCGTTAGGTCACCCTTTGATAAAACATTACAAACTATTTCGTCATCCTTTAGATTTAGGTTATGTGTCCCTTTGTGATGTTATGAAAAGAATACTACAATAAAATAATGTTGACGATTAAATGACTGAGCAATTTAACTGAGCACATAGTATAGTCAGAATTTATTACGCCTAAATTAAATAATGCATAGGAATGTTTTTGACAGATTCCACTAATACTAGAGGCACAACATTTTTTTTTTTTTTTTTGTGAGACCTATTATATATGTTTAATAAACTATTATATAACTAGATGTATGTATCTCCTCTTTAAAATTGTGAAAATTCCTCAATCCTCAGACATCCTGGCCTATTGAAGAAAAGTGCCTTTTACACATAAATGAACTCTGGTAAGATATTAAAATCTTCAAACTACAAATCACACACAGTATTTGGATGAAATAAATGAATGTGACACTCTTTTTGTTCTTTTATTACTTTATTTCATAAACATTTTCATGATCTTGCACAGATTTCATTGGGATATTAACATACAATGGTACCCAGTGGCCTGCCACTAATTTAATCAACAATAATAATTATAATAGTACTTGAAATAACAGCAATACCCATATTATGTGTACAATAAACCAGGTTTCATGAGGGAACACAATAGCATGTATACTTGTGCCGTATAGTGTGATGGTTTGGCTAATAGGCTTGAAAATAAAACATATCAAAGCTCGTAATGCAGCCATTTCTTGGTTGTCTGAGAGTGTTTCTGAGCAAATTAACACGGTGTTAGCTGTCCTTGAGAAGATCAGCTATAGGGCTATCTGGCAATGTTTTACAAATCCCTCTCTGCTGATTTGTTGCAGACGTGCATCACATGAAGAGTCAGCAAAAAAGAAAAGAAAAAGGAAACAGGTCAGGTGGTGCTCATTTCAATTCCTTGGGTTTGGCATGCTGTGATGATGCCGGACAGCAGAAGAGGGAATGGTAGATCATCACTAGGCAGGTAATCATTAACATCCATGAGCAAAACAACGGCCCATGCCTCAACATTTCTCTCTTTAGCTTCCATTGTACATGTCCATATAAAAGAAACCTGCTCAACCAAAGGCTGGTTTACAATAAATAGGTTTTAAAAGTTTGGCGTGTAACAAAGTAATCATCCTCATGGCAAAATGGAACTTGGTGAAATAGGACTAGGTTATAAAAATGAACAAGATTAGAACACTCAAGTCAAAAATCCAGGTGTCGGAACAGATTACATCATCATCATCAGACTGTGCTATTCATGGAGTCTTTTGGTTTGCAGATTTGAGCATATACAATATATACAATGTAACATTTAATTCTCTGTTCTGCACCACAGAGACGTACTGGTTTCTCCTCAACAAAAATGTTTCTCCCAAATGATTCCTGCTCTGATCCTTCAAGTACCATTGTGTGATTCCTCCATATTAAACACTAGAAACTCTGATTATATAGCCTGTTCATTCATGTACACTGAATGTCATCATGTCATTTATTTATAAACACAAAGCTGTTCCCTTGATCAAACAATAAAATAGCACCTCTATTTCTGTATATGACACTTAATGTCAGATCAAAGACATGAGATTGTTCAGATAATTTTGCTTAAAAATGCACAATTGTTCAGATACCCTAAAATTAACTACAGTGTATTTCATCTCCATCTTTTTTGAAAAATGTAGTAAAACTATTTTTGTGAGATTACACAGAATTATATCCGTATTCTATATTATATCCCTTCAAAATACTGTTTACAAATACATTTTGTGGACTAAGGAAATCAAATTTAATGCATTAACTTTCTGTTAGTGTGGGATTAAAACATACTTGGAGCACACAGAAACAATAACTTATATTCTCCCAAATGTTAACGTATAGTGTTTTTCCTTCGTATTTTGGTAGTGTTCATCTTTTGGTTCATTGTTGAGTTTTACGACCCTCACTACAATTACCTCAAGGAGTAAAAAAGACAATAAATATTGGTATAAAAAAGTAAAAATAAAAAACAAAAAACAAATAAACATAAAAATGTGACAAAAAAACACAGAAAAGACATTTGAATTTCTAATACACAGTATACTTTGGCAAAAAGCAATTGTGAAAAACAATGTGTAGATAAGCACAGGGTTGCAAAATATCAGTAAGGCAGGATATCAAGAACAATAATACTGAGAAAAGCAGGAAGATGAATGTGTGTGTGTAAGCGTGAGTGACGGGCAGGCTCAACTGAGGATCTGGGAATGACCAGTACAAGTCGTAAACATATGGAAGTTAACACACGCAGCCCTGTCCCAAAGCCTTCAGCGCTCCCAAACCATGCACTGGCATCAACAGTCCTTTCTTGTACCTTGAGGAAGGAAACAGCAGACAGGCTGGTGGTTTGGGGAAACACACCAACTGGTTCACCTTTACTTTTAATCGAGCGATGTCTTTGACAACAAAGAGCAAGATTAAAGCAATATCAAACACAAAAAGTTAAAGCAGTTCTCAGTGAGTCATCAGGCGTTCACATTGGCAAATACGTTTTGGAAACTGGATTCAAAAGAGGAAAAGAAAGTGAAGCTCTTCCTAAAACACTGAATATCTACCTCTGGAATAAGTGGTAAAATGAGAGAACTTATCCTAAGCTTTTCTTGACCCGGAATTTACCACAATGCTCAGAAGTCCATTTAAAACTGCACATAACAAAGATCAAACACCAAAGCTCGTTGACAATACCTAACCCACAAAACTGGGCTCAGAGGAATAAGTTATATTTACAAATGAATTCGTCCTTTAATCTTTTGCACTTTTCATACACAAATACAACACGGCTGAAAACGGTTGATATCCTCATCAAAATTTTTACCTTGTTTTATTTATATATATTCTATATTTATCAAAACCCCCTCTAAATAAGGCAGGGATATCATTGAGTTTTCAATGATAAAAACTAGCCCGATTTATACATACCCTTCATGACCTAAAATCTTATCAAATTCCATCCCACAAAACGCCTCTGCATTCATAAAATCACTCATGCACACTCAAACAACAGGATAAAATTGTTATCCTGTAAGGAGAGCCCTGTCCATTTCTTTTATACATGTTTTCCTTCTCAGAAAAGTTTTTCCCTACAGTTTGAGCAAAAAGGGACAGTCTTAGATGTTAATCTCACAAAAACATGTCCAGGTATCATTTCACCCCGCAAAATAAATCAATTTTATTTTGTTTAAAAGAAAAACATGCTTATTTTTAGGACCATTATGATCAATTTCATTACAATTAAGTTAAATGTTTTTGTAATTCCCGTTATTCTCAATACTGTAATTTTTATTTAAATTAGCATAAATGACAGACAGTACAACATATAAATAATTTACTATTTAAATATATAATTTATTTTATTTCACATTACAGTAATGAGATTTTTATTTTGTCACAATGCAACAAAAATCTTAATGGTCATTAAAACAAGCTTAATTTATTTTATGCAAAATAAAATGTATTTTGATTTTGGGCTGACATGTTCTTGACCGGTTTCCTGACATTCACTCCTAGAGCGTTATGATGAGTGACCACTAGGTGGCAGAGTAAATTTGGCGGTGTTCTCTGAGCTGAAGGACCCTGGAGTCAACAGGAAGCACATATTTCTGTTGTTTTTGAGTGGTTAGAACCTGCTTAATAAATATTCCTGCTATGTTCCAGCAGTTCAGTTCCTGATTACCACACTATAAGAGATAAACACAGGCTTGCATAGCTGAACAACATTTCATGTGTCCAATCCTGTCACAATTCACTGCTAACTGCAATAGCCAATGTTTAATATGTAATCGAAATGTGAAATCCAGGATTTGATCCTCTTACCAAGCGGATTATTGCCATGAATATTGGCCAGATTCATAGTCCACTGATTTTTGCTTATTTAAAATCAACAAAATCGTCATTCCATCCTGCTTCTGGTTATGTAAACTAGGATATTTTACTGTAGACTCTCTGTGTCACCTAAACCTTTCACAAAACCAGGCCAAACATTCATGGACACCACCCCACCGGTCACCTCGCTAAACTGTCTCACTTCGCTAAACCAAGTATGATCCATATCGAGTTATGGTGTGTTCACACTTGTAGTTCGGTTCTCTTGGTTCTCCGGACGAAAAAAGAAAATGATACATTTTGTCCTGGTTCTCTTAGCGTTCACACTGTCGTTTTTAAGACCTAACCTAAAGATACAAAAAAGCACTCGTTGTACGTGGGTGCACATGATTGGTATTTTTACCAGCTGAGAACTCACAAAGGGTTTATAAAATGTGTAAAGGAGTCAAAACAGCACCAGGAATTCCTGCGTTACACACACAAACAAAGATCTGCTGCAAGGAGACTGTGTTTCTGACACCTGTGTAACCCCTCCTGTTCGAACCACCCACTCTAAGTGGGATTCGAACCCAGGTTCGCTGGCATGGGAGTCGGGCTCTCTAACAAGGCGGCTAAAGTGTCTCTAGTGTCAGTCGCTAGAGCACCTCTTGAGATCAGGGAAGTGAGGTTTACACGCATACCTCTTATCGGCCTACGTCCGTTACACTCACCTCCCTAAAACTCACTCCCATCTGGGTCACGGCACCAATATTACCCCTCCTGTTCGAACTGCCTGCTCTAAGCGGGACTCGAACAAGGGCCCGTCCGCATGGGAGTCGGGCGCTCTAACAAGGAGGCTAAATACCGCTAGAGTCGCTAGAGCGCCTCTTGAGATCAGGGAAGTGAGGTTTACACGCACAGCTCTTACCGTCCTACGTCAGTTACACTTGTACCGAATTGTAATGGGCACCATAGCTCTTATGACAAGACTTTTTTTGGGTCGCATCTCATGACATCACGTCCTGTTTTTGGCTCGTTTAGATGTCTTTGGTCCGTCTGGCTTTCATATTTCAGTCTAACTGCACCAGAGTTCGTTTGGGCCACCTTTTCAGCGGTCTCGGTCCGCTTGTTTGGTGCGCACCAAGGTTCAGATTGCAGCGTTCACATTTATTCAAGTAAACCTCACTAACAGAGCAATCGCACCAGAGTTCGTTTTAATCAAACCAAACCTGCCAAGTGTGAACACACCCTTGAGAAAACACTTCACAACACCTCGAGATTTGGCAGAAACAGTCGATTCAACAAAGAAACTGCTAGCGACTGAAAGAGTTGATGAATGTAATCACATGTTCTCTGATAAGTCGTCTTTAAAGTGTGCACACTTTTGTCAGATTGTTCCAAACACTGGTCACTCACACAAGATGAGCAATACACAGAGAAACGTACCTGTAGATATTTCATGCAACTTACAACTGACAATTAATACAGATGTGTGTAAGAGAGAAGGTATATGTGTGTGTGTGTGTGTGTGTGTTTTGTCTAATATATCCTGTCGCTGTGGTCACATTTGTACAGTTTGTGTGTGCAAAATGATATCATATTTTTCAGCCAATCATGTGCTTTCTCCTGTAGGTGCTGGCTCCTCCCCTTCTTCTTCAAGGGCTTCGGAAATCGGACCATTTGACTGCAACTCCTCACCCCTGCCGGCTCTCGACAAAACTTCCATCCAGCGTCGCTGCATTTCCTCACAGTCGGCACTGAAGTAAACGGTCAAATGACTCTGGCTCATTTTGAAGGCGAAGCGACGTTCTAGACGGTCACTTGATTCAGGTAGTGACACCTCGAATCCGATGAGGGGAATACTGCGCTGAGCTTTGACATCCTGTGTGTATAGAGAGAGAAAAAGAAGAAAAGATCAATACATCCCTAGTAAACCATTAACAGATCACTGTGAACCTCATTAGTCATGGAATGGACCCTAAGGCCTTGTTTACACCTGGTGTTAACATCTGTCTTGGGTCATCTGATCAAAAGACAGATCTTCTGGTAGTAACATGCATGTCAAATGCATCTTCTGTAACCATGTGTGACCAAATTTCATGTTGACATCAAGCAAATTCTGTGATGTCTTGTGCATGTGCACTACTGTTCAAAAGTTTAGGGTTGGTAAGATTTTTAATGATTTTGAAAGAGTCTCGTGCTCACAAAGGCTGCATTTATTTGATCAAAAATACAGCAATATTGTCACAATTCAAAATAACTGTTTTCTATTTGAATATATTTTAAAATGTAATTCATTTCTGTGATGCAAAGCTGAATTTTCGGCATCATTACTCCAGTCTTCAGTGTCACATGATCAAGATTGTCTCAAGAAACACTTATTTTATTATCATCAATGTGGAAAACAGTTGTGCTTGTGTGAAAAACATTTTTCAGGAATCTTTGATGAATAGAACGTTCAAAAGAACGGCATTTATTTGAAATAGAAATTATAAATGTCTTTACTGTCACTTTAAAACATCTTACTGACCCCAAACTTTTAAATGATAGTGTATACATTTAGGCTTTTCAAACTTTTTGATCATAAGGGTAATTTCTTTTAAAAACGCATGGAACAGGCAAAGTTCCTTTGTTTTGTTTTAACCTTTGTTTTAACAGAATGGTTGATTGACAGGTGAGTAGGCAGTCCTTTGTTTCTGTCCAGGACACATCAGGCAAGCCTGAATCCCCATAAAGATGATAATACCAGGTGTACATGCAGTCATTGCGGTTTAAATTCTTGTCAAAAATCGAGAAAAAAAATAAGAAACCACATCTATATTTTACAGTATTTCACAAACACATTTACATAATAGTGGTGTATAAACCTGTGTATTAGTTAATGCAGCCCTACCTGTGGAGCACCATAGATATACAGCACCAGTGGTTCATTTTCAGGAATGACGAACCAGGCCTTCTGCCATCCACGGCCACTTCCCTTCTCCATATGATGCAAGAAACTACACAGCACACTGTTCTCAGCTGCCACTGAGGCCTGTTTCTGCATGAGGGAAAGAACAAGTTACAGTTCCTGAAAATTCATTTTTGCATACTGAATTATGATTGGTCTTCTCTTTCTTCCATCTATTTAGTCATACAGCTGCCTTTACACTCCAAAGATGTGTCATATTATGTGTTGATTCCCTAAAGCTTTAAAGGGATAGTTCACCCAAAAATTAAAATCCCATGATTTACTCACCCTCAAGTCATCCTAGCTGTATATGACTATCTTCTTTCAGATGAACACAATCCGAGATATATTTAAAAATATCCTGACTCTACCAAGCTTTATAATGGCAGTGAATGATTTCGAAGCAAAAAAAGTGCATCCATCCATCATAAAAGTCATCCACACAGCTCCAGGGGGTTAATAAAGGCCTTCTGCGAAGCAAAAGCGAAACGATGGGTTTTTGTGAGAAAAATATCCATATTTACAACTTTATTAATTATAATAACTAGCTTTCGGCAGACGGCCGTGTGCATCGATTTGCGACAGAAGAGTGAACTCTGACCCGACGCGTGACGCAATGACGAATGCGGAAGCGTAGAGGATAGAGCAAAACAAAACACCGGTCACGAATTAGAAGTCTAAAACGAGAATTTTAAAAGAGAAATGTCGGAGGATTCCGTTATAAGAGAAGAGGGGCTTGAGTTTGTTGCACAACCATATTTGTTTAAACCGCAAGAGGCGTATAAGCTTATAATACTCCTACATCATACGTCATACATCACGTCAGGAGTTACTCTTGTGGCGCAAGTCGACTTGCGCAGTATGTGTACGGTTGTCTGCCGGAAGCTAGTTATTTTAGATTATAAAGTTTTAAATATTTTTCTTACAAAAATGCATCGCTTCGCTTCAGAAGGCCTTTTATTATCCCCCTGGAGCTGTATGGATTACTTTTATGATGGATGGATGTGCTTTTTTGGCTTCAAAATTGGGCCATCCCATTCACTGCCATTATAAAGCTTGGAAGAGCCAGGATATTTTTAAATATATCTCAGATTGTGTTTGTCTGAAAGGAGATAGTCATATACAGCTAGGATGGCTTGAGGGTGAGTAAATCATGGGGTATTTTTCATTTTTGGGTGAACTATCCCTTTAACATTATTCTTTTTTGCAAGCACTGCTATTTCCTTAAAGAAGTGCACATTTAAACTGTGACCTTTACCTCTAGAATGGAGCGACGTCTCTGTGTGCTGTTGCTCAGACTGGCAGGAGAGGGCGGCACTCCTACTAGCGTCGTGTAGCAGTCTATACACACACGGTTGGCTCGGTTGTTATCGTACAACAGACGTGCGCGAAACTCCGAACACTTTCCACACACCACCTGAAATCAAGACCCACGTCAGACTACTGCGTCAGCATTATGTCGAGTTACAGAATTATGGTGTTGTGTAACATACGTGTCCGCAGGCTTTGCAGTGATGCCGTCTTTTGGTAATAGAGTTAAAAGGCTCCTGACACTTCATGCACAGTGTGACCTCTTTCTCCCGGATTGGAGTGGGCGCTCGCTTTCCAAGCTCTGTGCAATTCTGAAAACAAAGAAGGGTCAGAGAATACTGCAGTGGCCACATAAAGCATTGACAGACCTAACCCACACCTAAATGTGGGTTCAAATGTCATTGCATTAGTGCAAGTGTCATCTTTAAAGGTGTTTGCTTCGAAACTGTGCTTCAAAATAAATGCCAGTTGATTTGATATTTTGTTAACGAATGCAATGACATTCATGCATATTTAAGTGTGACTTTAACATCAAAAGGCTCTTTGGGGACACTGTATTATGTATTTATTCACATACATCTGGGATTTTCAAACTTTTGATGTCACAGAGCCCTAAATATGGCAAACCCTTTCTGAAGGACCCCCTTCCTAAAATATAAATGCAGCTACATATTTTCATGTATAATGTTAAAATGTATTATTTTTTAGAATTATATTATTTTATTAACACTATTTTTCTGTTGACCCCCTAAAAAATCTGAATGTGGCCTAAATTCTATTTCACTGTTATTTTAATATTATTCATATACTATATAAGAATTTGTGGTAACACTTTATTTTAGGGTCTTTTAACTAGTTGCTTATTAGCATGCATATTACTAGAATATTGGCTATTTATTAGTACTTATTAAGCGCATATTAATGCCTTATTATGCATGACCTTATTCTACATTTTTAATCCTACCCAATACCTAAACTTAACAACTACCTTATTAACTGTTAATAAGCAGTAAATTAGGAGTTTATTGAGGAAAAAGTCATAGTTAATAGTTTATATGTGTTCCCTATGCTAAAGTGTTACTGAATTTGTTAATATTTTGAATTAACTTTTAGTTTTATATTTACAGTTTTAGTAATTTTATGTGTGTGTGTGTATAGTTTTAATATTTCTAATTAGCTTTAATTTATTTTTTATATATAGAAATTTTAGTACTTCAACTTATTTATTTCAGTTAGTTGCAACATTTTTTTAACAATTTTAGTTTAAGTTTTTTAAGTTTAAGTTTTACATCCAATATTTATACTTTATTTCAGCTTAATTTCATATAACGAAAATTATTTTTTGTAGTTTTATCTTTAGTTAACAATAACAACACTGCGAGTGACAAGATAAAAACTAACTGGAGAGTTGGGAGGAGTGAAGTCCTCCTCCCGAAATGAGCAGTTGAGCATTCGGAAGGTCTCGAGCGTCTGTTCATGTCTCTGTATAGTGGCCTGGATTGCCTGTGAGAAAGTGAACAAGACAGAAAAGATGGAAAAAAATGAGAAAAATGTAAGGCGGGAGAGTTATGGTCGAGAGCCTGCGATGTGACATGCAGGAGGAGAAAAGGTTACCTGAATCCAATCTCTCTTCTCTTCTTCCGTCCTGATGAAAATCAAAACGACAAACATTTTAAAATGCCAAAAGCCGCACATATTTCTCTTGTTTTTCAATGGCCGATATGCTTTTCTTGGGTGTTTCCTCCTAATGCCCAAAAGCTCGGACAACATTTCTGTGGTTGTCAATCAACCTCAGATTTTATTTTTTAAGCAGATGAAGCACATTCCCTAAGCCGTACCTTGCTTGCAGTTCTAGCGAACGTTGTTTTCCGGATACCAGAAAGGTTCGTGGTACGTTCATGCTGCTGGTCTCCTTCAGCTGTGAAACAATTCAGAGTGAACCGACCATTTGATAACAGCAGATTTATTTTGAATATGACACTGTAAACAAGATAAAAACACGTCGAACCTCCATGCCGTCTACATCAATCCGCGCTCTCACTCCAAATTTCTGTCCTATCAGCCTCAGTTTAGGGACGCAGTACAACAACCGGTCATTGAACTTCAGAGAGAGGAGAGCAAAGATAAACATGCATGATTTACCAACAGACATGAAAAAAGAACTACATTTTTACTCAGAAATCAATCATTTTGAGGTATCATTTATGTTTAGCACAACTAGTGAAACAGCTTTGGCATGTCTGACTCACCAGAATGAGGTATCTATCCTGTGATGTCCCATTTTTAGCTGACAGTTTCAGGATGTGTCCCTCTTTAATGAGCTCATTAGTCGGGTTAACGATGTCCTCTTCTCCACCGAGCAGCTCGTACACCTTCAACAGCTTTCTCATGCGCTCCTATGAGAGACAAATCATTGACATGTTTGTAGAGACATTTATCATTCATTCATTTTCAGTGAGTATCCAAACAAGAGAGCTTCAAGCTGATCATATGTTTCCATCCAAAGTTGCAAATTTAACTTAAAATTGGAAGATCGCATAAAAACATTTGCGAACAAAGCACCGTTTCCTATCCCATGTGTTCAAGAGAACAAAATTGTCACTTCCTTTGAAATAGGCACGAAATATCTGCATTAAAAATGGACGTTACTGCAATCAAGGAAGCCTGTGGCTCTTTTTTCGTAAACCATAAATTATTTGCACCTCAGAGCGCGCAGAAGAAACGCAATAAAAGTTATCTTGCATTGGGATGCCTGGTGTTTGGGAAGACAATTGTATGAAACTGCTCTGAAAGGTCATTATACCAAATCATTTTGATGGCAGACTTTGGCTCAGGGATTTCAGAACGATCAAACTAACATTTGAGATGCTGTGCGATGAGATTGGTCCTCTGGTTAGTCCAGTTATCCAATCGCATCCTCTGTTGATGCAAAGTCACGGGAGTTTTTTTGTTGCACATAGAGGGCAGTGTTACCAAGTTTGCCGCGGGTTGTTTTTCATGTCCGCGGGTTGAAGCGACCCCAAATAACATGATATTTAGCGCCTGAAATGCGAATTTTACCATGGGAACCCTGCCAAAAACGCGGATTTTACCCCCGTAATGCGATTTTTACCGTGGGACCCCACCTGAAACATGATTGGGCTAGTTTTGGGCTAGTTTTGAGTAGATATTGGGTGGGTTTTGTTTTGAAAACCTGGCAACCCTGATAGAGGGATTTATTCAGTAAATGTGTTTCCATCATACTTTATGCGCATGTTCTTATCAGATACAAAATTATCCACTTCAATTGAGCGAATAAGGTTTTTATGCACATTTTTACACATTCTTGGCTTTTCCATCCAGCGGTTTTTATGCGATTTTCATAAAATTTGCATAAAAATAGGTGGATGGAAACATATCTATTGTCTGTTTGGCAAGGCCGTATCCATGTCTTGAACATTGGGGGAGGATCACGTAAATTTTCCATTCAAAATGGCCATATTTGAGAAAAAAGTGGAGTATCATCGCATCACTGACGTTTAACATTTCAGTCGTAAAACAGTTGATGTATTAAATGTTTCGCTATTTACATCTTACCTCACGCTTTTAATGTTAAACTGACGCTTCGCACTGGAATTCACGCTCTGCTTCTGTGATCAGTAAACCCTGCCTACTTTGATTTGATTGGCTATTACAATTGGTCATCCTAACAACATACAGAGCGCTGTGTAATGGAGTGCAGCAGAGCAGTGCACCAATTTCAAATATTGGGGGGGACAGTTTGGCCTCTTCTAATTATTGGGGGGAACTTGTCCCCCTCAATATCTATGGTGGTTACGGCTCTGCTGTTCCACTTGGAGGGAGGCATTTCATGTCTCAAAATGTAGAAAATAAAAGCACAGGCAATTAACAGCTTCAAATGAGAGACTTTCAAAACAGACTACACATTAAAGAGGCAACCATGTTTAATTACAAAGGGATGTTAAGTGGCAGTGTTGGTTTTCACCCCAGATGGAGTGTGGCGTTGATCTGTGGTGCCGTGGTTCATCTGAAATCCACTCACCATTTTCCTGATGGCAGCGTTTGAATGTTCTGCCGCTGTGGCGATCAGCTCCAGAGATTCTGAAAAGAATAAAGGATGAAGGTCTTGATATTCACATGGTGTAATTTTTCCATTTTGCCTTTTATCTTGGCCTGTTAACCTTGCATGAATCTTTTCACTGAAATATTTCCAGGCACATGCACGAATAGTTGAAATGAAACAGAAAGTGAGCCGCTGCGGTCAGTGGAGGAGATAAGGCCCATTTCAGCGTTCTGCCGTTCTGCACTCACTCTGAGCGTCTTTGAAGTCGTCCGCGTCCTCTGGCAGGCGGTGCAGATAGTCTTTGAGCAGGAGCTCGTAACGAGGGATCCTCTGCACAGGCTCCAACATGTGGTGCTGTAGGGTAAGATTCCCACACATCTCCTCTTTCTGCAATACACACCCAAAATAATATGATGACTAAAAAGAAAACACGCACCGATCCATTCCCACACACAAATGCAGAATATTTGCAAAGACAGAGACCTTTCATTATTGCTGTGATTATTATGTTTCTAACATGTTATATGTTTGGCAACAGTTCTTTTAATCCTAATTGATGGAGTGTGTAGCTTTTCATTTCTTAAACAACCATGTAGGAACATGGCCATATTCCAGGATGACAAAGCCAAGATTCATCAGGCTCAAATTATGAAAGAATGGTTCAGAAAGCATGAACAATCATTTTCACACATGAATTAGCACACATGAGTCCAGACCTTAATTTCGTTGAAAGTCTTTGGGATGTGCTGAAGGAGACTTTACAGAGTGATCACCTCTTGCATTGTCAATACAAGATCTGTTAATATATACATTCAAAATATAAAAAATAACAGAAAACTTGTTTTCATGTTTCATTAAAATGTATTATATATTAAAATAAATAATATATTACATATTACTAAGTATATATTATTTAAGTATTATATCAATTATATACGTGTATAAATATAATTTTATATCATATTTTAAAATATACTTTAATTATAAAATGTAAATTGTTTTCATAAGCTTTTGTTAATATATATATATATATATATATATATATATATATATATATATATATGTATATACATATATATATATATACACATACACACACACACACACATATATATATATAATTTTATATCATATTTTAAAATATATATTTAATAATATTCAATGTAAAAATGCTTGTTTTCATAAGCTTTCATTAAAATATATTATGTGCTTTATTATAAATATTTATTACTAAAGTATATATTTTAATATATAGTACATATATATATAGTTTAGTATCATAAAAATGAACAAAAACTTGTTTTCATAAGCTTTTGTAAAAAATTATATATATGTAATACATTATGTATTTTAATATATAATACATTTTAATGAAAGCTCATTTTATATATATATATATATATATATATATATATATACAAAAATGTATATCATATTTTAAAATATATATTTAATCATATAAAATGTAAATATATATATTTTTTTTAAATACATGACATTACACATATTACTAAGTATGTATTATTAAAATATATATGTATATAATTTTGTCATATTTTAAAATATACTTTAATAATATAAAAATGCTTGTTTTCATAAGCTTTCATTAAAATATATTATATTTCAAAATATATGTGTGTGTGTGTATATATATATATATATATATATATATATATATATATATATATATTAGTTTAGTAACAAAAAATGAACAAAAACTTGTTTTTCACAATGCAATCAAATCTTGCTGGCAGAAATCAAGTCTCCACCTAGATTATTTCCCAATGAATATTTTGTTTCACTCTGAAATACATCAAGTTGCGCAAGTATGAATGCTGTTTCATGCTGTCTTTAACAATAAGGCAAACTCCCAAAGCATGGCAAATCACAAACAAGATAATTCACTGGTAGTGATGAAGCCCAAGACATGCCTGATCTCCTTACAGCAGTCCTGTGATCTCAGGCACTGGGCCTCACGCTCTCTTGATATTCTTCACACAGTGGCAACCAGAGACGTTTGAAGTGCAGCACCAGGCCTGATTGGGGCGCCATTAGTATTCACCCTAACCTACAACTCCCCAAAAACACTCCACACCCACAGCGATTCATTCTTTCATCTGACGCACTCAATCATCGCTGAGCCATGGGAGTGCTCTTGTTATTTTGAACACGAACGCTCTTGTCTCAGACTGTGAAGGTGGATTTGGTGGAGTGCACCTGGTGGATGAGATTACTGTATGACTAACACTCGCTCTGTTCGTTCAGTCGACGGGTGTGAATTATGCAGGGTTGCGTGCAATTAACACTCATTATAACAGTGAGGGGGTTTTCACACATTTCAGCTGAGAGTGTGATCCACAACAGCACTCACCACATCTGACTGTTAATAGCAAACCATCTCTGCCGTGACATTATCAATTTTTAAGAGAACTTTTATTGTAACTCCTATTGTCGTTTCACACTTCTACACTTGAAATCTATTAAGACCATCAGCGCTCTGTTCTAAACTCTAGTAGTCGAAGTATTTTAGACATGCTACTCAAATGTCCATTACAAAAAGCATTAAAAGGGTCCTTGATTATGATTTGACATTTTTAACTTTAGTTAGTGTGTAATGTTGCTGTTTGAGCATAAACAACATCTGCAAAGTTACGACACTCAAAGTTCAATGCAAAGGGAGATATTTTCTTTTACAGAAATCGCTACAACAAACAGCTGGTAGGAACTACAACGAGCTTCTTCCCGGGCTGGTGACATCACACACCCCAAAATTTACATAAACCCCGCCCCCGAGAACATGCATCAAAGGGGGTGAGGCCATGTTGGGCTGCTTTAGAGAAGAGGAAGAGTTGTTGATGTAGAGTGTTATTGCCATGCTGTCATTTTACGCCGGACTGCTTCACAAACGAGGGTCAATTCAACGCTGGATTTGCACAAAAAGTTAACATGACAGCACATGCTAGTCGATGAGTTGAATCAACTCCACAGCAACTACATAAATTTATCCACTAACCGTTCAGAAACATCTAGTTTCATTCTAAAAGTTGTAACTTCTTCCTGAGTCTCTCCGTCAGTGTCGACTCCGGTTTGAACAATGTAAGGCTGAACACCGTTACTGACAATCCTCATTTTGGCTGCGTGAGATTCTCCAGCTTTGTTGTTGTTGAGCAACAGAAGCGCAGGCTGTTAAAGCTCCGCCCTCTTCTGGAAAGGGGTCCGGGAGCAGCAGCTCATTTGCATTTAAAGGGACACACACAAAAACGGTGTGTTTTTGCTCACATCCAAATAGGGGCAAATTTGACAAGCTATAATAAATGATCTGTGGGGGATTTTGAGCTGAAACTTCACAGACACATTCTGTGAAAATGGGCATAATAGGTCCCCTTTAAAAAAAAAAAAAATCTTTACTTACCCCAGACTTTTGAATGGTACTGTATTTCATCAAATATTTATGCATGATTTGAATGTTCTCTTTCAAACATTTGTTCGATATCTCACTTTGGGAAATGTCACGGGCGTGACTAATCCTGGAAGCATCAATTACAGCACATCTGTCAGTTGACAGACCAGTCACGACAGTGATGCGGGAGTCCCGCCTTCCTAATATATATCACTAATATATTTCTTATTTCGGAGCATTGCATCCTTAGCTTAGCACAAAACATTTAAAGTCCCCACTCTGATACCTGGATGTTGTGAATGATGGCTTTGAACTGAGAGGAGCGCTGCATCCAGGTGTTCACTAGCTCCATGGCCCTGTCAAAGTTTTTCACATACTCTCCGTACATCTTCAGGAAAGGTGCCAGTTTCTGCAGGATGTCCCCGATGCGGGGGTTCAGATCCCTGAGGGGACAGGGGCAGAAGTTTAGTTGGTGAAAACACATATGTGGCTTCTTTTGCTTTAATTCAGAATTCAAAATACATCCAAACTTTCCAAAAGGAAAATGATAATTCCATTTCTAAAATCTGATTGCATGAGTCACTGTACAAACCATTGTAAAATAGTCAACAACTTTGACAACGCATCAGTTTAATACTCTACTAATGTGCCAGGTCTACTATCTAAAATATCATGCTATAATTAGGCTAATCAAAAATAATAATGGCAGATGATTTTTACTGGGGTTACTATTAATATATGTAATCATTTATTAAGCATTAACATCTTTTTTTTTTTAATCGCCCAGCTCTTTATATCCTCATACATGCAGTATACTTATATAAAGCAAATACATACTATATATTAAATCTCAACTGCCTGATTTTATATTATTGCCCAGAATCTCTTTATTTAATGTTGTATATATAAGTATGTCCAGCTTTAAACATTCAGTACTCTCATGTAGGGAGATATATACTATATAGCAAATCTCAACTGCATGATTGCTTGTATCGTATACCAAAACTAACTACATTATCTTTCAGCTCTAATCTTCTGAATACGACTATAAGGCATGAATATATTAAGATATTATAAACATTAACATCATGATTTTCTGTAAAGCTGCTTTGAAACAATGTATATTATAAAAAAAAAGCACTATACGAATAAATTTGTCTTAACTTGACGGCAAGATAAAACATTAATTAGGGGGTAACATTACCATTTAACCAAAGTAAAATCACTTCCACAGACCATTTCTGTCTTTCTCACCATTCCTCCATGCGTTTCTCCAGCGCGGGCAGCAGGAACTGCTGGTGGAAGCAGTAGATGGAGCAGATGTTGGAGAAGATGCCCATGACCACCTCACAGGGGAAGGAGCTGCGAGCCCGGGCTTCCTCCATCAGCTGGGCGCAGAAAACCTGGTCCAGGAGGTGCAGTCTGGACACGTAGGCCTTCTCTGTATGCAGCAGCTCATTAGCAATGTTAAATACCCGCTGCTGGACTGACAGCTGTAAAATGAGAAAATGATAGCTGAATAATGACAGTTTGAACACACCTGTGACAACAAGTTAGCCTGAAGTGTGTGGTTTTAACAGTAAAAACTTTAAAATAATGTATATACATACACAAACACAAGTTTTGGGCTGGCAAAATAGTCTCACCAAGGCTGCATTAATTTGATCAAAAATATAGTAATATTGTGAAATATTTTTACAATTTAAAGTAACTGTTTTCTGTTTGAATATATTTTAAAATGTAATTTATTCCTGTTATGCAAAGCTGAATTTTCAGGATCATTACTCCAGTCTTCAGTGTCACATGATCCTTCAGAAATCATTCTAATATGCTGATTTGCTGCTCAAGAAACATTTCTTATTATCAGTGTGGAAAATTTGTGGAAAACTGCTTAATATTTTGTGGAAACAGTGATACAATTTTCCTAATATCTTAATCTTTTTGTAACAATATAAATGTCAGTTTTGATCAATATAATGCATCCTTGTCAAATAAAAATATTAATTTCTTTTAAAAAAATATTTTTTACTTTATTATAAAATATAAATAAAAATATATGTTATATAATATATATATATATTAGTGCTGTCAAACAATTAATCACGATTAATCGCATCCAAAATAAAAGTTTGTGTGTACTGTGTATATTTATTTATTATGTATATATAAATACACACACATGCATGTATATATTTAACAAAAATATATTATATTTGGATATAAAATAATTATATTTATATATATAATATAAAATAATATATAAATATAAATATGTAAATATGTCTTTAAATATTATAAATATTACTGTGTATTGTATGCATTATTATAATACATTGTATTATTATGTAACTTTTATTTTGGATACGATTAATTGTGATTAATCGTTTGACAGCACTACTATATATATAGTTTTTGTCAGGGTTTCTTACAGCAAATTTATGTATCCCTTAGAATGAAGCTGTTTATGTATACTGCATATATGTGTTTATGTAAATTTTATGTAAACTAAATGTAAATGAGTCTTTGGTAAAACAGAGGTAAGATCAATCCATGATAACTTATTTAATTATTTACTTACCTTATTAATTAATTAATTAATTAATGGTAGGCATGGTCTCTGAAGAACATACTACATATATGTGTTTATGTAAATTATATGTAAACTATATGTAAATGAGTCTTTGGTAATACAGAGGTACCAATTTCACAACAATCTCATCTTATAAATGAATGAATTAATGGTAGACATGGTCTCTGAAGAACACACTTCTTCTCACCTCAGTGGAGTCTTGTCGTTCAGCTTTAGGCAGAGGTTGTAGGGCCATTGGGTTCATCTCACTCTCGTCACCGCTGCCCTCTTCCATATCACTGTCTCCCTCTGAGTCTCTGCCACCCTCCACACCGCTGGCCCCCTCTCCTCCGGGCCCCTCGGCATAGCCGCAAGGAAGCCCGGGCCCTGGGCTGCACGGGCAAATCTCCCTCTCGTGACCGACCCGATCCTCGTCCCCAACAAAGCAGAGCTCCTCACTGTGTGAGGGCGAGCTGATACTGTCAATACCGCTGTCTCTATTGGCCAGCTTCCCATCCATCTGTGATGGTGGGAGGGACAAGCGATCAGAGGGGATTTCTGATTGGTTGGCTGTGAGGTCCCTCATCTCCATGGTGTCCAGCAGTTTATCAGAGGCACCGTAGCCTGATTCCATAGAGAGACGCTTTTCTGAGCAGGATGCCCCGAGTTCACTGTCATCCTCCTCGGTTTCATCCACCTCTTCTTCCTCCTCCTTTTCTTCTTTCTCGATCTCCTCCTCGGCCAGCGGCGCCTCTAGTGGTTCCTGAAGGGACGTGCAGGGCAGGATGAACTCCGAGGGTGGAGGGCTAAATGACCCAGGAGCGGCCTGCTGTTCCGGGACCCGTGGGGTACACATCACTCCCCCGGTGATATCTGGCACCACGATGATCTGCTCCCTGAAAAAAAATATTCTTGTTACATATGGCCAACAGTCCTAAATATTTTTGTATACACACACACACATATACATAAACTTATTAAATAAAGAAAATAAATAGTAAACTAAATTTGATAAGATATATGCTTAAAAATAAGAATGCTTCTCAAGTACATCTTGTTTTTAAGGACATTTACATTTTTTACTGGAAAACAAGACAAAAAAATTGATTAATAAAATTACTTCTTGTTTACCTGTGATCAACAAACGGAGATATCATTACTCGAGAGCATCAAATCAAATCTGACTGTAGTTATGAATAATAAAATCTACTGTAACCTAAAAACCGGCTCCAGCGACAGCCGCTTGTTCTCTCACCTCTCAAACTTCTCAATGAGCGAGAGGACACAAGTGGGGGAGGAGCTTCCCTCTGCTCTCGGTAAGGTGGCGCGTGATTGGCGAGGGTCAGCGGGGAGTGGGCGGGAGGGCGGTGGAGGGAGGGGCTTGTCCGGGGGGCGTGGCCGTCGAGCGTTCGGCTGCTGTAGATGAGGGGGTTTCGGGGGCACTGAACGAGACAAAATCAATACGGAAATCAATACAGTGAGACTGTACGATCACATGACTGTACCACAGAGAGACACAGATATTAAATTAGAACAACAGGGTAGAATAACAAGTACTTTTATTAGATTGCAACATAATTGTATATCACATTATATCATAAATTATTCATGAGGTCATAGAGTAAACATTAGATTACAGTGATCTCAATTTAGTTGCAATTTTTGCATATATTTATATATTAATTTATTAAAAACAAATATTAATTTAACAGTCATAGTAAAGGCTAAAAAAATATGTACAAAACTATGTATTTCAAATAAATGCTGCTCTTATGAACTTTCTATTCATCAAAAAATCCTGAAAAAAATGTAACTCATAATAGGAAATGTTTCCTGAGCAGCAAATCATCATATTAGAATGATTTCTAAAGGATCATGTGACACTGAAGACTGGAGTAATGATGCTGAAAATTCAGCTTTGCATAACAGTAAACATGCCTTGGTGAGCATAAGAGACTTCTTTCAAAACCATAAAAAAATCGTACCGACCACAAACTTTAGCGTATAATCCATAGTGTAAATCTCAAATCTCATTTGCATATACGCATATTTAGATCAATAACGAAATTAACTCATTCGATCCTCACACAAACCTATTGTATAACTTCAGAAAATTTGAAATATAACATAAAAGTTGCCATTTTGTCCTATTTAGAGCTTGACTTCCCCTTGTTTACTGTATGTTCGAAACTGCATATAAATGAATAGCTTGGACATTCTTCAAAATATATGACTGGAAAAATCCAGTCTGGACCAACATGGAATTCATGCTGGTTTATACTGTAATTTTGAGCAGGGATGTCATGAGGGTGAGTAAATGATGTCAAAAGTTTTATTTTTGGGTGAACTATCCCTTTAAATATTCAGAACATACCTTGAGGCTTTGGCCCAGGTAAAGGTGGGCGTGTTTTAGGAGGTGGAGGCGGGACATCCTGGGGTCCGTTCTCACTTGTGCCATTGCAGTGCTGGGTTTCCAGGGGTCCAGGGTCAGAGCAGAGGCGCTGTGGGGTCTCGTGGGCTCCGAGGCAGGGGCCTGGCTCAAGGGACAGACTCTTGGTTAGGAGCCGCGGACTGGATGTGGATGGGCCTGACAGAAAGAGAGAGTGCAGACTCGCTTTGATTCGGAGAATCTGAATAGGGGGAATAAACCATGCCTAATGTTCTTTATCAATTTCAACCAATAACTGAAGTTAAGGTCTTGTTATTGGTTTCATTTGAGCAGGTTTTGGCCAAAACGAGTCTTGTTTTGCAACTCAAGATTAGTTGGAGTTAAAATACATCACTCTCTCTTTCATAGCCAGAGCTTTGTGATATAAAAGCTGTGCTTGTGAGTTTCATCAGGGTTGAAAATGTGAATACAATTGGGAAGTAAATGAAACAAAAGTTACTTGTAAGTGAACTCAAATTCAAGACCAAAATAGATGATGCATGCATCTCCTAAACAACATTTACTATCAGAAGGATGATTTTCTAGGTTTTTCTCCAGAACAACATATTAAAAAAGTCAGCAAAACAATGAGAAAAAAATATGAGGAACAAAATCATAATGTGTTTATGATCAGTTTTACAGAGAGATGGACTGATTCATACTATGTGCCATAATGACCTGTATTGTTTATCACTAATATGCGGAAAATACAGATACACTCAAAAGTTTGGGGTCGGTACGTTTTTTCAACATCATTACTCCAGTCTTCAGTGTCATACGATCCTTCAGAAATCATTCAAATATGCTGATTTGCTGCTCAAGAAACATTTCTTATTATCAGTTTTGAAAACAGTTTAATATTTTTGCGGAAACCACATATTTGAGGATTCTTTGATTAATAGAAAGTTCAAAATAATACACTTTAAAAAATGCTGGGTTAAAAACAACCCAAGTTGGGTTGAAAATGGACAAACCCAGTGAACTGGGTTGTTTTAACCCAGTAGTTGGGTTAAATGTTTGTGCAATGTGCTGGGCAGTTTTATTTAACCCAACTATTGTTTAAAAATGACTATATGGCTAGCTTAAAATGAACCCAAAATAGGTTGGAAATTAAAAATCAGACTAACAATTATTAGAGGCAACAATAATAATCAAAAGGTGAACGTTTATTAATAAGCAAATTAATACATGTTTATTGTTTAATTATTATTCATTAAACTTAAAAATAAATGTTCATTTCCAACATATTTTGGGTTCATTTTAAGCGAGTCATTTTTAAACAATAGTTGAGTTAAATAAAACTATCCAGCAGGTTGGGCAAACATTTAACCCAACCGCTGGTTTAAAACAACCCAATTGATGGGTTTGTTCTTTTTCAACCCAACTTGGGTTGTTTTTAACCCAGCATTTTGTAGAGTGTAGCATTTATTTGAAATAGAAATCTTTTGTAGCAAATGTATAAATGTCTTTAATGCCATTTTTGATCAGTTTAATCCATCCTTGCTGAATATAAGTAAAAACATAAAAGTTTTCTTTTTAAAAAAACCCTAATGTAACTGACCCCAAACATTTGAATAGTAGTGTAAATAACCCAAATTTAATGAGAACAAAAAATATTCATTTTTGATAAAAAATTAATGTTTCAGTCATTTTTCAATAATGCAAAAAGTTCAATATAAGGCTAGTAGATCCATTCAAAGAGTAGATTTAAAAACCAACTGGTTACTCTTATGTCTTAAGGCTCATCATTACTAGCATGATCATCTCAGACAGCAAACACTTTAAGAACCAACAAGAGAGAAGAAAACAAGACAGGCAAATTCAATTCAGCCTAATTTAATGGAGTCGGCTGGGCGTAATGGATTACAGTTGGGCTGAGTGATGTGTCTAAACGCCAGAAAGCATAAATGTACAACATGTTTTCACACAAATCACCTCTGGGTCAATAAACTGTGAGTCCAGATCCTGTGATAAGTCCAAGTAAATACTCCACATCAATCTTGGGCTTAAATTACACACTGGTTTGTGCTGACAATGTGAACATGACATCAAAGAGTGTAAAAAGACTTCTGGGTAAGCAGTTGAGCGCTCTGCGCCCTTGTTGGGCCATCGTGTGTTAAGTAGGTCAGTGTGTTAAAGTGCCAGTCTCGACTGTGTATTTTTGCCTGTTCAGCTCAATCAGTGTAACACATCGTGAGATGGATATAGTGACATAACAAAATTCTGAGCCGAAACACGCTACAAACGAGGCACACGTAAATACAATTTCAACATTAAAGTGGGCTTTGATATTAAAATGAGCGTGGACAGGAAAAAATCTATTGGGAATTTCTTAAAGTGGCACGGACGGGTCAGATGTTGGGCAGACCCGCCGTCTAGATGACGTTGCCATTTTAAAAAAAGCTTGTCTGTCCCCCTACAAAGAGCTAATTGCTTCCATATGGTGACACTCATACCAGCTAGTGCAGGCAGGGGGCTGAAATGACTTCCACATGCTCCAGCGAAATTACTTAAAGGTGAAGAAAGGCTAGAGAAGGAGAAACCAGAGTTATCCTAGCCGCAGATTTGGATTCGCAGCGCATGTTGTTTTTCCCATGTGCTTTGGAACGATCCTGTATGGGAAAGGGATGTGTGCTGTGACCTACAAGCCCGTTTGAGTTGGGACGGATTAAATATGTATCAAAAGAACAGACCCATCCAAAACACGTCAACTTGAAGGGCAGATAAGGACAATATTAGCCTTTCAAATTAATTTTTTTTAGTAACTGTCTTCTACTGTTGCAAAAAGCAGGACTATATATGGTTGCTACAGTATATAATTGAGTACTATTATAGATTTTATTAATATTTATGAATATTTTTGATTAGTTTTGATTTTAAATTTAGTTAAAATTGTCATTTTTATTAGATTTTTTTTTTAAAATATGTCTATATAGTTTTTATTAAATTAAATTAATTTTACTTTTAGTTATTTTAGTACATTAAGACTTTAGATATACAATGAAGGTGCAGTCATTTTACTATGAATGGGAGAAAGTGCAATGCGCAATATGGCGGAGTAAGTCTCGCCTTCTATATAAAACAACCAACCGCTGATTGGTAAAGTCATTTCAAGCTCCGTTTCCTATAGAAACAGTCAGACGCGCACTTATGACTGCACATGCGCATTGGCTGGTGCAGCCTGAAAAATGCAGATTTTTGTCATGATTTGAGCATCATTTGAGCAGTTGTCAGATTTCATTGCCGATTTCAAATATGAAATTTAATCATAAACTTGGTGAACAGCTTTGGAGAAATTGATGTTTCCCCATTCAAAGAGATAGGAGCTGCTCTTCATGACTGAAATAGCTGCCTGATTTAATGTCATCAATATCGTAAGTTTTTTATATTTTCATTTTTAAAAAAACGTATGTACATTTATAACACTATACTTAGTATTATATTACCTTTGCATCAAATTACAAAAAAAATTAGTTAACGCTGCAGTGAGGGTGTTTCTAATAGAGCAGCTGTGGGAGTGACAGTAAAAATGACATCTTTCTCTCTTCTGACTGCCGTTATCAATCGCTCTTTATTTTTTTCCCTCTTTTTGAAAGTTGTGAAAACACTAATGTGGAGTTTTTCTTTCTCTATTTTAGCAAATGGAAACACAAAAAATATATTTAATGTATTCTCTCATTCACTGCTATAGAATTTTAACCAACTATGACGACTTCCACTTCTGAGAAACCCGGAAATGTGAAAAGGGTCTATCGAGTTGCCTTAAAGGGACTTTTGTTAAACTAACTGAAAATGAGAAATGTTGCCTTGGCCATTAGCTGTAGTAAATAAGTTTTTTATATTTTATTTTGTTTCAATTAACATTTATTCTAAGTAACAAAAATGTGTTTATAGTTTGTTTTTATCATAAAGCAATATATACTATATACCAAATCTCAGCCGCTTGATTTATATATTATATATATATATATATATATTAAAAAAAAAAAAAAAAAAAAAAAAAAAAAATCGCAAAATGCAAACTATATTATCGCTCAGCTCTAATCTGCTAAATGCAACTATAAAGGCATGAAGATATTATAAACACTAAAATCATGACTTCCTGTAAAGCTGCTTTAAAACAATATACATTGTGAAAAGCACTATACAAATAAATTTGACTTGACTTTTGGTCTAGTTAACTATGATAACCCTGTTGGGTGGTTTTTAGGGTGTTGCTAGGTGGATTATTACTGATGCATGTCAAAAAAGCCTCAATGTCAAGTCTATATGATGTTCTAAGGCCTGGAACACACTAGATGATTTTCATATCTTAACAGACATTAAAACCATAGGAGAGCACAGATATATAAGACAGTTTCAACTAATTTTCAACATTATAATCCTCTGAACACATACGGCCAGATCGCGAGACCACAAACCTGCTGATTGTAGTAAACAGTGTTGGGAGTAATGCATTACAAGTAACTTGAGTTACATAATCAGATTTCTTTTTAAGTAACTAGTAAAGTAAAGCATTACTTTATTTCACTATATTAAATTACACAAATATACTTTATGTATTTGATCTCACTTTATTAACCAATGTCTTTGCTGCTGACCTTCAATGATATAATTCAACCATACTATTAAGCAAAAATGACTTTAGATTAGATTTAGAAATAAGAGTGTTGAATTTTCTCCTCCTGTATCCTATTCTTTAATCCAGAGCTGAAAGGTTTGTTTGAGCTGCGCCCTCTACTGTACAGGCATAAATATGCATTTCCTTCAGCCTGAGGCTTATTCGTTTCACTTTTGGTGTGAAAGGGCCTTAACATTTGCCAAAAACAGAACTTTTTTTTGTTGTTATTAAAAAACAAACAAGCAAGCCCAGCCCAGATGAGAAAAAGTAACGCAAAAGTAATGTAATTCATTAATGTCGTCAGCTGGCTCTCCTGGCATTAGCTCTGTTTTGCAGCGAAAAACAAAAAAGGAGAAAAAGAATATTGGTGAAATCTTGGCTGATGAGACGCTATAGTCTTCTTTCTCAGTTCTTCACTTTCATGTTTGTGGCTGCCATGTTTCATCTATAAAAGCAAGCAACATCCGGTTGGTGAAGCTTGCTCGCTCTCATTGGTTATTGCTGGTATCCCGTCGGAGGCAGATCGATCAAGAGATGTAAATATCAAACATGTTGGGACTGGGGAGGCTCCGACTCGATCAGGAGCAGTAAAATAATTGTAATGACACCACACAATTGAGGATTTTTTGGAACGAAAAGTCGGTTGCGACAAGCCTCGAATCGGGCAATCATTGGGGGGTGCAAATCGAGCCTAAAATCAGGTTTAAAATCTTCAAGTGCGTGGCCAGCATAAGGGATATTTTCAGCTGTTTTATCATCTGCCAGTGGAAAATCGTACGTCTAAATGTTTTGAAAAGCAACAGCACACCTCTCCTCAGCAAAACACGTGATTTGAGGAATCATTCATATTCAAATGCCGAAGTGTAAGTGCTTAGTGATAGGGGTTTGTTCAATGGCATAACCCTATGTATGTAAAAATGCCACTATAAATAATAGTGCTTGGCTCAATGATAATTATATAAGCTCATTCCCCAAAAGAACATTTAAAACAGGAATTTTAGAGATGATCCCAGAAACCCACTCTTAAATTTCTATTCAAAAACAATCTAACTAGATTTTCACATGGTCTTTTTCCATAGCAGACAGAGAAAAAAATCTTTCCATTTACAGGCACCAAGCCTAAAGTCAACTGAGGCATTGAGACATCTAAACAGATTGGGAAAATTCCTCCTGCACAGCCAAAAGCATGCATTTTAATGATACTAACAATGCATGCTCATACTACAAATTGAATGTCATCAAAATTAAAGCACTGCTGAAATATGTTTCATACAGGCGTCTTCTCTTTTGAGAAGTTTACTTCTGACTGACTGATATTTTCATGCTCCATTTCTCCTGAAGGCATAAAGTGCAGACAGGGAGCTTTTAGGGCCATGAAGATAAAGCAGAGACAGATATGCTGTTCTGCTCTTCAATTCAGAGACTTACGATTAATCCATGAAGTGCTTTGGCTGCAGTTTATTAAAGGAATAATTCACCTCCAATTTTGTCTTCACCCTCGTGTTATTCCTAATCCATATGTTAATGTTAAGATGTTCAGGACTTTTATGGCACTTTTTAGTCTTTTTTGGAGTTGTTGACAAGCTCTGGTCACAATATGCTTTCATTGTAGCAGCTCAGAGCTTCTTCAAAAATATAATATTTTGAGTAGCACAAAAGAAACTAGGAGTGCAAGACAAAAATAGATTCTGATGCATCGTGATTCCGTCTTCAACGATTCTGATTTGATTTTGTTTATTGCTTGAAATGTGTTTCTTTGTTCCCCTTTATTACTTGTACTATATTTGTTACTATTGTTTCTATACATATGCTATATAATAAATACATATAATAAAGCTAAAATATCACTGAAAAAGTCTGTAAACTCATTAATAATTAAGAAAAAATGTAGATCAAGAATCGTTTTAGAATGATTCCTGGAATCGGATCAGATCATGAGGTGCCTAAAGATTCCCAAAAGAAACAAAGTCATACAGCTTTTGAAACAACATGAGAGTGAATAAATGATGAAAGAATTTCCCTTTTTTTGGAGAACTATCCCTTTAAGAAACTCAAATGGGAAGCTCCCGTGACGGAGGTCTGTAAGCATAATCTGAATTACCCATGATTCAATATAACATCTGCCTCACCAGCCTCCCTAACAAAACCACTTTCAAGACATTCAGAGCCAGATTGAGCCTATTGATTGTTGCAGTTTGCATTTCAATAACAAGATCCGTGGGTTTGAATGATTTCCAATCAAAAATCAAACTCCCCAGTAAATGCATACAACTATTTAGCAATATGTTAATTAGACCAGGGTGATGTTACGATCACAGCTGGACCTGAAAGAAAGTACCAACATGGCTAAAAACCAAAAGGAAACCTTCTAAGGTCAAACTTTGAGCGTGAAATCAGGACACGGAGGAGAAAACCTCAGGCATGAGCAAACAGGATGAACCCTGCACCTGCACTGTAAGGAAGTGACTGCTACAGATATTCATTAGGACGAAGGGCAGATTCTTCTCCTAAATGGTGCCAAGAGGCCCGTAAAAAACTAGCTCTGGTACGGTGGAGGCATTGCTGTCTAGGCACTGAGGCACAGCGGACTCGCATTTGACAACCTCTGCAGAAATCTCCACCCCGTGGGTCTGATCTCAGGATGTCCGTTACACCTTCACAATTCAGATTGATGTCTACACTACAAAAAACACAGAAACACTCTTATTTGAATGATGATACACTTTCCAGCTTGTCAGACACATATTCACTGGCTTTTCACACTGGTGAAAGAACGGTACAGTGAATTCAGACCATGTGGCTTCTTTCTCAGTTATTCAGTTAGGGCTGGACGATTAATCGAAAAGTAATCGAAACCAAAATTCAGAACCTTTAACCAACGTAATTTTCCTATATCGGTTATTTCAGTTATTGATACTTCCCCCTTAAAAACATACTACCGCGTGTGTAGCCACGTGACTCTGCCCCGATCAGTCAGTGGCATGAAAGCAACACGGAGGTGAACGCCAAGTCAACACACAGACGGTGCGCGAGCGGTGAGCCTTGCGTCTTCACTAAACTTGTCAGTTGTATGTGTTTTAAGGTTTGCCAGTTTGGACATTCAAGCTATTTTAGACGATCGGATGTGTATTATATCGAGCTACAGTGCTCGCGCAGCTGCATTGTGGCACGAACACGCATACAAACAGTAGCTGCGCAAAACGTGAAGATCGCGCGCACAGAGAGGAACGCAGAAACTAGTTGTTTGCGCTGTCCTGTGATTTATCACTAAAGTAGCATATACTTTTCTACTTTTGAAGGAACTATTTACAACCCACAGCTTCACAATTAATAGAGAGACGGTATGACTAATTCACACAGGCAATCAATCACTCATTACGTACAGGTACTGTGCTAATTTATCTTTATCTGATTTACAACGAGCAGAAATCTGTAAGAAATATTACGAAGTTACAAACCATGGATAAAATAACAGCTGAAAGTGAGCTGTTATGTCAGATCACTGTTTCAATAGGAAAAAATATCCCACCTTTAATAGTCAAGCATATTTACAGTACAAACCTTGTCAGAGGGCAAAAATAAATAAATAAATAAATAATCGTTCATTAATCGTAATGGAGGTAAAATGTTCAGTTAATCGAGGTTTTGATTTTAGGCCATAATCGTCCAGCCCTATATTCAGTACGATTTTTTTATTTATTTTGAAAGAAATTGAAACTTATTTAGAAAGGATGGATTATATTGATCAAAAGTGACAGTAAACACTTTTACATTGTTACAAAATATTTATATTTCTATAAACGCTTTGTCTATTCATCAAATAATCCTTAAATGTATCATGGTTTCCACAAAAATATGAAGCAGCACAACTGTTTTCAACATTGATAATAATAATAAATGTCTCTTGAGCAGCAAATCAGCATATTAGAATGATTTCTGAAGGATCATGTGACACTGAAGACTGGAGTAATGACGCTAAAATTCAGCTTTGCATCACATAATACTATATGCTGGGTATAAATAATAATAAATGCTCAGTTGAAAATGGACAAACCCAGCGATTGGGTTGTTTTAACCCAGCGGTGCTGTGCAGTTTTATTTAACCCAAATATTGTTTAAAAATTACAATATGGCTGGCTTAAAATTAACCCAAAATAGGTTGGAAATTAAAAATCAGACATAATTAGAGGCAACAGTAATAATCAAAAGTTGAACATTTATTAATAAGCAATGTAATAAATGTTAATTGTTTAATTATTATTCATTAAACATTAATAAATGTTAATTTCCAACATACTTTGGGTTGATTAAGCGAGCAATACAGTCATTTTTAAACAATAGTTGAGTTAAATAAAACTACCCAGCAGGTTGGGCAAACATTTAACCCAACCGCTGGGTTAAAACAACCCAATTGCTGGGTTTGTCCATTTTCAACCCAACTTGGGTTGTTTTTAACCCAGCATTTTTTTAGAGTGTGATATATACGCAATATTACTGTTTTTTACTGTATTTTTGCATAAGAGACTTATTTCAAAAACATTAAAAAATCCTACCGAAAGGTATAAATGATAATAACATAAATACAGTTTGAAACAGTCAAATTCAATATTTCAATATTTATTGAATTATAGGCCTATTTATAATCAGAATTTCCCTCACTTTATTCACATCTTGTTTTTTTTTTCTGAGGAAGATCTTACTTAACAATTTGCCCAAAAGAAAAAAGAACATTTTACAAGAAAATACTATTTCAGTCTTTCTACTTTGAAATTTCAAGTTTAATGTGTGTTAATTATTTGTGAAATTTACTAGTAATTTCTGAGTAAATTCTCCATTTTTTTCCTCTCCAGTGTATCTTAGAAGGCAGCAATCATGTTGCATACCTTGCAAAACAGACTTAAAATGCAGCCTATGTTTTGGAACAAAGATAAAATAGGATGCTAGTGGTTAGAGATGTGTCGGTCTGTTGGGTGATGTCTGTAGATTAGGGCTTCCTCGTGTTACGATAACATGACCAGTCAGAATCCCTGTGTCTGTCGTCAACTCGGGATCAATTTAAAACCACACCACTTTGCTGATTCATCTGTCTTACGTGATTCTCCATGAATATTTCATGAACTGTGATATGGAATGGGAACCGGATCAGAAATGCCAGACATCAGATTTTAAACCTATTGTTCTGCTCATCTCAACATGCAGGGAACAGAAAGCATAACAGCAAACATCAGGCTACGAAAAAACACAGCAGTGAAAACAAATTTTTTCTTTGATAACATCTATTCCACCGTGAGCCGAGGGACGTGTTGAAACAGTAGGACTATTTTTATCATGATCAGGAGCTTGTGCACTGACAGGACAGTCAACACGCCACCGCTATACACAAGCTGAGCCTCGGCAAAGATTTGCTCTCATCTAAACACAGCTAAAACACAAGCACAACAGTCTGTGAAGTGGAAAAACGAGTTTTTATTACAACACGCGAAAGGCTTTCCAAAAATCTGCAGGGAAACATTACTGGAATCTTTGGAAGGTTTAAGAAAAATACTGCAGTCAGAACTACAGATGATTAAAGTGACCTACTGAAGGTGGTCAATAATGTAGATTAAAGCAGGTGTCGACATCTGTGCCTCTGAAGGCTGCGTTAATGGGTCAGACATCAGCAAAACACCACTGCACACATCTGTCTGTCATTCTCCTACACTTCTGGTCACAAGTTTGGAATAATTAAACTTTTTTTAAAGGGGACATATCATGAAAATCTGACTTTTTCCATGTTTAAGTGCTACAATCTGGTCCCGGTGCATCTACCAACACAGAAAACGTAAAAAAGGACAACCCAGTAACTTTGTTTTGGTAAGCCTTTATCTACAAGCATGTGAAAAAAAACGAGCCGCTCAGATTTTGATCCCCTAGTAATGTAGGAAGGGGATCTTATTTTAAAATTACCGCCCTTTAATCTGCATGTTTTCACCCATGGTGCCACCATTTTGTTTTCACAAGCTACAATGGTGTAACAGTTCTAACACCATGGCAAAAGTTTGAGCAAAGCACGCTAACATGCTAACTGTCGTTGGCTGCACAGACAAGCACATGACACTATTTAGGCCATGTTGGGCTGCTTTAGAGAAGAGGAAGAGTTGTTGTGGTAGAGTGTTGTTACCATGGCATCATTTTACGCCGGACTGCTTCACAAACGAGGGTCAATTCAACACTGGATTTGCACAAAAGATTAACATGACGGCACATGCTAGTCGATGAGTTGAATCAACTCCACAGCAACTACATAAATTTATCCACTAACCATTCAGAAACGTCCAGTTTCATTCTAAAAGTTGTAACTTCTTCCTGAGTCTCTCCATCAGTGTCCGAACAATGTTGAACAATGTAAGGCTGAACACCGTTACTGTCAATCCTCATTTTGGCTGCGTGAGATTCTCCAGCTTTGTTGTTGTCGAGCTGTTAAAGCTCCGCCCTCTTCTGGAAAGGGAGCCGGGAGCAGCAGCTCATTTGCATTTAAAGGGACACACACAAAAACTGAGTGTTTTTGCTCACACCCAAATAGGGGCAAATTTGACAAGCTATAATAAATGATCTGTGGGGTATTTTGAGCTGAAACTTCACAGACACATTCTGGGGACACCAGAGACTTATATTACAGTGATAAGGGGCATTAAAGGTCCCCTTTAATGTTTTAGAAACAAAGTGAAGTCTCTTATGCAATAATATTAAACAATTTTTACTGTATTTTTGATCAAATAAATGCAGCCTTGGTGAGCATAAGTTACTTCTTTCAAAAATTATTTTTACTTTATTAATTATTCCAAACTTTTGTATATAAATCTAAACAAATCCACACATAAATCAGTGCATTGCATGAAGAAGGTCAGTACAAAGCTATTACATGAAAGTTAACAGTGTTTTTAGGAGAGTACTTGTGATGCAGAAAGTTGGATGCTTTTCAGAAGAATGTAGTTCATTCATTTCCCAAATGCAGCAGTCTAAAGGAACGCATTGCTGAAATGGATACTGTAGTCAGGCACACCCACCCTGTGGTAAGCTGACAGCTAAACAGGCATTGTTTTGATGTATCATACGGTCTCTCTTGACTCTTAAAATAACAGATTGTCAGCTCATCAGACATGGAATGAAGAAACCGACATTGCATTTCACATAGCCTGACAACAACATGGAAACACAAACACACCTACAGCTCACATTCCCTAATGATGGCAGGTGTACGCTGTCTTTGCATCATCAAATAACCTTCAAAAGGCATGCATACTGCAAGCAGGGGTTGGCGACAGCAGTAGTAGACCCCTGTAGACTCAACCGCACACACACACACACACACACGTCTACATGTCAGGCTGCACTGCATGTCTCCCTGCATCCGTGTGCAGCAGGCAGTGATGCACCAGCCTGCAAAATGTAGGTGAAGCACCAGCAGCACTGCACAGACTACTCAAAATGTGCATGTTGGAGTGATTTATCATGTGCTTTGGCGTGCATATCCATCACAGGTACATGTCATTAATTTTACTAGCATGTAAAAGCCCATCCCCCTCCACCAAAGCAAAAAAAAACAGAATAAAAGGCATTCAAATTTCATCCAAACCCAAAATACACATCTTATGACAATGTATGCTAAAAATAATCCAATGTCAATGCAAATTATTAATGAAAAGACGGCAGATGGTGAATACACCCACTTTACATACTGACACACTGAACTATTGAACATGCATGTATGATATTCCGGCCATGATGGTGTATATGATGCTGCAGATACATTCAGTGAGCAAACATACAACATTGCATATTTCCAAACTATTCCGTTTTTAAATCCCCAATTACGCCTAATATGTCGAAATAGAATATGAGATGCAAAAAAAAAAAAAGGTTCTTACCCCGAAGCACACTGGTTTTATCCATGTACATCGCGCAGCAAAATACGAAACCAGTCATTAAAATACAGAACGGGGAGACACAATCCCCCCCAATCACTCAAGGACGAAATAAGTATCAAATTAATAGGATTAACGCTAAATAAAACGCAATTCCGGTTGCTCCTCCAGTCCACCGGCGAACGATCTAAGGCGCGAGGAGGATCTGCGCTCTCACGCGCATCTCCAGCGCCTCGAAACCAACGCGCGTTCACTACACAAACCCACCGCAAAAACCAAGTTAATGACACCAAAACGACACTAAAACGAATATACTAGAGGTTTTTGCAGCGGTGGCCATGATGACACCGAAAATGCGGATATAATAAGGAAATAAAATGCACCCTCGCGCCCCCCACCCCTCGCCGACTGCCCTGACACACAGACAGCAGCAGCAGGACCGGGTCCCTCCTCCCCTCACCATCATCTTTACCATCCTCAGCTCTGTTTCCTTGACAACAGTTTAGAGGGTTTAATTTGGACTGTGTATATATTGTGATACAGCTAATATTATCATTCAAAACAAAAATGCTACAATTATCGTGTCCGTATTTGCTGTATATTCAAATATCACACTGTTAGCTACAAAAAAGTGCCTTGCACTACTATGGTATTTTGACATATGCCATGTTGTATTGCATCACATTTATTCACATTACCCAAAGCAATGTATAGTTCATTCAAGGTACATAGTTTTATATATATTAGGATGCATAATGTATATAAGGAATGCATTAATGTGCATTTGCTGGGAATCAAACTAATGACCTTGGCATTGCTAGTATCAGACTTAATACAGAAATACAGTGACGATATCAGATATACTATGGTACTTTGATATACACCACGCTACTACAATAAGATTCATTAGTTAACATTAGTTAACTACATTAGTAAACATGAACTAATAATGAACTGCAGCATTTATTAATCATTGTTAATGTTAATTTCAACATTTACTCATACATTATTAAAATCTTGTTAACATTATTTAATGCACTGTGAACATGAACAAATAATGAACTGTATTTTCATTAACTAACGTTAGCGAAGATTAGTAAATACAGTAACAAATGTATTGCTCATGGTTAGTTCGTGTTAGTTGATACATTAACTAATGTTTAACTAATGAACCTTATTGTAAAGTGTTACCGAAAAAATATAGTATGGTATATCAAAATAATAATAATAAAAATAAACATGGAAGTACTACTTTTGTGGAAGCTACACACTTACAAGAAAATAAAAAGAAAAAATACAAACATACAATAACTCCAATCACAAAAACGTGAATAAATATAAAACATTTATTAAACAGAAATAAAACATTCTGCAGCTGTAACACTGCCGTTTCGCTTTACTCTAATAGATTGATGTGATTAATTGAACTGATACATTTGAAATGTACTCAATTAAAAAGGTTTGGACAGATCGAGGGCCTGTGACTCAAGGAATAACCATCTTATAGTTAAACCGCATGCGTGGCGGTGTGTAATTAGGTTCTCTTAAAAATAGGCATCACAAAAGATCACGCACGTGACCCTGTCTGTCATCATCTACATGTACTGACTTCAACCAGAGACTGTATGAGGGGAAGGAGACAAGCCACTCCTAAGAAAATTAATGAAAGAAACCACAACAATTAACGGGAGCTGAAGGAAAGGAAGTCCTGTCTTTCAGTCTAAAGAGTTAGTCACCTTTTTGAAAGAGGAATTGCCTATTCTTTTCTACTGTAGAGCCTGCATGTGCATGTGATCTGAAAACTAAATTTATCATACCACTTTTGTAAAGATTTTATTGCTGATTCGAAATGTAAATGAAATTATCTTTCAATATTCAAGTGGAAATGAGCTGTACTTGTATGCTTATTACCTACATAAGATGGAAATGATATAATAGAAATATTAAAAATAATGAAATGAATATCATTAATGTTTTTATTGATGTGTGGGACTCATAAGAGACTGATATCAAGAATATATTCAAGTATACAATCTTCTAAAAATCATTCTACATTATATGTGAAAGATAAATGGGAGAAGGAAGCAAACATAATTTTATCTGATGAAGAATGGTTAAACATTTGCAAAACACAGTACACTACCTCCAGTTCAGGTCAGTGGAGAGAATTCCCATGGAAGAATATCATAAGATTTTTTTATTACTCCAAAAAGGAAATATTTACAGAATGGTAATTCGGAATCTGCACTCTGTTGGAGACAATGTAACAACTTCTATGGCTGATTAGTTTCACATATTTTGAAAGTGTCCAGCAAGTCTTATTGGTTAGAGGTAATCACTGAAATAGATCTGATACTGGGATTTGAAATTGAGAACAGCTTTGGTACCATATATTTAGGAAATATACCAACTGATTTTAATACTCAAGACAAGTACCTACTTAAATTATTATTGATTGCTAGTAAAAAAGCAATAACTATGAAAATCCACCAACAAAAGAAGAATAGATAGTGATTGTAAAAGATATGGAGAAACTGACCTTCTCTAAAATTAAACATGGATACATTTTACAAGTACTGGTCAAAATGGTTAATGTATAGGAGTCTGGATAAAACACAGGGAGATATTGTAAGTGTACTGCAATATGTGTGTTGTTTTCTTGTTTGTTTTCCGCACTTCCTCACATGTACTGTACGTTGTATGTTTTATGAGGGGACCTTGAACCTTTTATTGACAAATATTCTCCTGGTGATTTTTTTTTTCTCTTTCTCTCTCTTCCGAGACTATTGTGAGAGTAACCCCTGATATGAAGTTAACTGTATATGAACAACATAATTTTATGTGACATCCCTAGTGACCTGTCTGTTCTGTTCTTTTGCGTATGTTCTACTAAAAACATATATAAAAAAAAAAAAAAAAGTTGGGAAAAAAAAGATGGAAATAAATGGGAAATACAAAAACCAGCAATTTTTGGGGTAAAAACTACAAATCAGCCACAATTAAGTAGTGTAGTGTATGATGTCTAAATATATATGCAAATACAAAACCTAATAAAAGTAAATTATTATGTCTGAAAAAACTCTTATAAGCAACTAGGGAATACACAAGTATATATATATATATATATATATATATATATATATATATATATATATATATATATATTAGTGGCTACACACTGGTACAATTTTGTTTGTTTCTTCCCCCAGATGGGACCAATCTGCCTTACATGCATTGTACTTTATATACCTTTGCCATATATATATATATATATATATATATATATAAATAAAAAACACTCTTAGTGACCCCAAAATTTTGAACGGTATTGATAATGTTACAAAAGCTTTCTATTTCAGATAAATGCTGTTCTTTGAACTTTCTATTTGTCAAATAATCCTGAAAACAAACTGTACACAACTGTTTTCAACATTGATAATAATAGTAAATGTTTCTTTAGAAGCAAATCAGCATATTAGAATGATTTCTGAAGGATCATGTGACTCTGAAGACTGTAATGATGCTGAAAATTCAGCTTTACCAATACAGAAATAAATTGCATTTTAAAATATATTCACATAGAAAACAGTTGTTTGAAATTGTAAAAATATATCACAATATTACTGTTTTTGCTGTATTTTGGATCAAATAAATGAAGTCTTGGTGAGCAGAAGAGACTTCTTTTTAAACATTAAAAAAATCTTACCATTCTAATAATTTTGGCCACCACTGTGTATATATATACACACACATAAGTATATAAGGGAACTCAAGTTGTGGGTTTCTGAAATCTTGGACGGCAGACCTCCAGTAATGTAAATAAGCACAATGACTTAGCAAATGCTTCTGGTGTCGACATAAACCACTGCAAAATCATCCATCCAGATGGGTTTCAAGCCTGATTAACATTCCGTTTAGGACACTGAGTAGAGGCTGAGAGCACAATAATGAAGCCTGACACAGAATATAAAAGTGTGTCACACCAATTTCTCTGACATCAGGTAAAGAAACTAGCCGGCTGATCTCTGAGGTCACACAATTCACACACAGCTTCCCTCCAGACAAGACACTTCATGCTATAGCGTGCATCTAGGCTGATTTGTGATGGCTGTATTTCCCTGTTGTCAAAGGTCTGAATAATCCTCTCACACAGAGAATGACTTGAGATTACGTGGCACTGGGTTTGCCCTATCTCTCACTCTCTCCCTTTCATTTTCCTCACCCCTGCTGGGTCCACAGTGCTGTTGCTCTCTCAGACCCTGGCACAGGGTGTAGGCTTTAAATGGAGAGATTTACCCCCCTGATTTCCCTAGAGAGAAGGCCATCTGCCTACTGTCACCCAGCCCATTATTATGACTTCTACAGTGCGCATGCTCACTGACGGCATCACAAGTCCTAATGCCACAGGCCAATGACTCACGTGCACTGGAAAACAGCATTCATATATTTAGAAGTTTATTAAAAGCATGCATAAAAAAAAATAATAAAACAAATAAATTCTAAATAAATAAATGATCAATAAAAAAATACATACATAAAGAAAGAAAGAAATCTAAGAACATAAAAATAAAATCTAAGTAAATAAATATGAACAGTCACATGATTTGATAAATCATGAATCATGTATGTAGCAGAAACGCATTAGGACGAGTTACCAGGCAATGTTTAATACTTAGGTTCAGGGGTTTGTCTAAATCTCTAATCTTACACAATAATAATAATAATAGTGATGCTTGGATTAGAAAACAGCACTAATAATAGCACAATAGCACAGTATGCGACTGAGTGAGCCATTTATAAATTTCCTGTATTAAATTATTAACATCATCTCCAGAGGTGTGTTCGTCCTCTTGTGTTTATCTCAAGGCCATAATACACCAACAACAGGATGAATATAATAGACTTAGTGGAACATTTCACTGTTTTTTTTGTTAGGAGGGATGAACTAAGGGTTAATGGGGTTGACCTTCACTCCCAGCATTCATTGCACTTTTATTGGCCTCTAGACAAATACACACATCACCTTTTTTTTCTTTTCTTTAAGTTTAATTAACACACTACACACATGGGGCTTGTGCAGAATAAATTTCAAGTACTACACTTCAATATATATTATATATATACATTATATATATATATATATATATATACATAATATATATATATATATATATATATATATATATATATATATAGTCCTTTTTTTTGTAATTTCTTGCCATTTCTTTGTAATTATTTGTGAAATTTACTAGCAAATTCAGAGTGAAAGTTGTGTAAATTCATTTTTTCAGTGTACAAAAGATTTATATTTCAAATAAATACTGTTCTTTTGAACTTTCTATTCATCATTGTTTTCAACTTTGATGATAATAAGAATATTAGAATGATTTCTGAAGGATCATGTGACACTGAAGACTGGAATAATGATGCTGAAAATTCAGCTTTAATCACAGGAATAAACTACATTTTAAAATATATTCAAATAGAAAACAGTTATTTTAAATTGCAAAAATATTTCACAATATTACTGTTTTTACTGTATTTTTGATTAAAATAAATGCAGCCTTGGTGCGCATAAAAACATTAAGAAAATCTTACCAACCCCAAACTTTTGAATGATATGCAACATTGTTGTCACATGGGCTCATGAATTTGAATGTTTAAATCAGAGAAAAGTTATTTAGAATTTTTAATCCAATTTTCTATACAAATGTCTAAATTCTTCTGATAATGTTTCCAGTTCAAGAATCACACTGGAAATGGAAGATCAAATGAAGTGCAATACAAATATACACTGTAAAAAAGAACTGAGTTTGTTTAACTTAAAAAGTAAGTTACCTGGTTGCCTTCAAATTTTGAGTTCATTGAAATAAAAAAAAGGGTTTTTTTTTGAGAATATGAGAAAAAAAAATTAAGAAAAAAATTGAGAATTTGAGGTTTAATCAACAGAAACTTAAAATATTGTTATCTGAACCACATTAATTATTGAAGTTGATTTGACAAAAGAAAAATTCGTTGTGATAACAAATCATGAAAATATTTTTTTTTACAGTGTAGAAGGCCATGCTGATATTCCACGCATGCATACCAAACAATTGCACAGCTACATACTGCAAAAATAGCAAGAGTAGTATGCAACATGCTATTCTGAACATAGCCATAGTGAAGGACAGGAAGTGTATCGGTGGATTATGGCCGGCTGTTGTTGTACTGGAGGGTCTAGTGTCTGTAATGGAGCTGGTGTGAGAGTAGGGCCGAATGAGGCCTTGAGAGTCTCAGCTGTTTGCTTGCTGACATATCGAACTCACTCCCAGAGGGCTGGATTTGTTACGCCCCCTTTACCAGATGTCTAACAACACTCTCAGATAGAGGGGGCTGGTCGTCTGCTCACTTGTGAGAATGCATGATTCTAAAAACATGATTAATAATATCCGGTCCGTTTCAAAACAAGCCTCAGCTGACTTTCAAGTGACTGTGAATACAATAAGCAGTTAGCATTTACAATGCAATTCAGTTTTGAGCAGCCTACTAACCAGAATTATGTGAACAAAGTAGGTAAACCAAGGTTAAACAAGCAGATTCCTGATAAACTTCAAAAGGACATTGTAGTCCAAATGGAAGGTTTTATCAGTTTCCTCCAAAAGCGGTTTCTGTTGTAAACAGCTTCAGATAACGGAGATTACACTGCACCTCTGCACTATGGTCTTCCCTAAACCAAACCTGCTCAAAGCATCTATCTCAGGGATTGAACTAGGTTCAAGGAAGACCTTCAGAATGGTGCACAAGGAGTAAAAGATTTATGATGCCATTGATTTTTACTGCGAGTAGCTTTGCTTATCTCTAGCAAAGAAAATCCATCTTGCTTCAGTTACAGCGTTCCAGTCTTCTATTTCAATTCTGATACTATTGTATGTATAGATGAGCGCTTCTCTGAGCAGTCAGGAATGCAATGCTTTGTTCAGCGCAGACGGGGCTGGAATGTGGGATCAGTGATCTTTGACTTTGGTATTTGAGTCTGAGTCTCATAATGAAAGTCTTAAAGTCATGGAGCCGAGAGAGATGAATGTAGTGCACTACTGTTCAAAAGTTTGGGGTCAGAAACCAAATGTCCATTACCATATCTGAATTTCAGCTGCGAAGGCCTCCTCAGCACTTGATATACACAGTGATATGAACTAGTGTTGTCACGATACCAAAATTATGACTTCGATATGATACCTGACTAAAATACCTCGATATCGATACTGAATCAATCCAACACTCTTAAAAACAAAGGTTCTTTTTTGGCAACGATGGTTCCATGAAGAACTTTTAACATCCATGGAACCTTTCCATTCCACAAAAGGTTCTTTATAGTGGAAAAAGGTTCTTTAGATTATTAAAATGTTCTTTACCAAAAATGGTTCTTCTACGTCATTTAATGCGAAAACCCCCTTTTGGAACCTTTATTTTTAATAGTTAAGGCAAAAAACTAAAACGGTAACCGTAATTTTTAAGAAACTAAAAACTCACTTGACCAGCGTGTTCCCACCTTGCTCTTTGACCATTTCCTCCCCTTCATTTAAATATAATAATAATAATAATAATAATAATAATAATAATAATATTTATATGCCAGTGTGAACGTCCTTACAGAAATGTTTGCAACAATCACATTATCAATCATGTTAACATTCTCTAGGAGGATTAGGGCCAAGCAATAATAAAAAAATTAAAACCATCTTGAGATTAAAGTCATTATAATGCGAGAAAAAGTAAAAAAAGTCGAGAATAAACTCATTAAATTGAGAATAAAGTCGCTGTGTTTCAAGAAAAAACTCGATAAATTTCAAGAAAAAGGTTGAAATAAAATGATGAGAATAAATCATTAAATTGATAATAAATTTGTTGTGTTTTGAGAAATTAAAAAAAATCATTAAATTTGGAGAAAAAATTAGAAATTAAATGTTGAGAATAAACACGCATTTGATCAGTGTTGATTGCATACTTGACAGAGTTAGATCACTTAGTCAAGCTATATTTTAAGCTTTCTTTTAATAACAAAGAAATAAGCTACCAAAATTGTAGATACCAGTGAAATTTCACAATTCTCGATTCCAACTTCTGCCATACTCTTATGTGTATTTGTCTGCTCAAGCGCAAGAAGAGTAGGCTTGATTGAATGCCTGTTTATTCTCGACTTTTTTCCTCAAAGTTTAACAATTTTTTTCTCGAAACACGACGACTTCATTCTCAAAATTATATTCTATTAATAATAGATTAGATTGATAATAATAGATTAATAATAGATTAGAGTAATTAGAGTCTATTTTCAAAATTTTATTTAGACTTTTTTCTCAAAATTTACCTTGTAACCAATCACGTCAATGTACCGGCGGGCTTTAGCATATCATTAACTATGATCGATCTGAAGCAGACGAGTCTCAAGAGAAACCAGGTTATCCCACTATATTTTTCTGTTGATATGAAAAATCGGGTAGATTTAGCGATATAGCAGGTGTATGATATATATTATGATGTTATGATGAACTTATATGCAGTTCTCCACTGACATTCTGAGTTGTTTAAAGCGTTTCTAAGGATGCTGATTTTTAGAAGACAGCTGTCTGAACATGGTTTGTGTAGCATTAGCAACACATTATTAGCTGTTTGATAACAGTCAAGCAAAAGGCTAATCATACTAATTACCGTTATGTGTCCGACGTTGTAAAAATCAATACCATTGAGCAGCATTTACCTCAGTAAGTTGACCGAGTGGATCTCTGAGCTCGTGCGAGTGAGTGGAGGCGGGGCTAATTAGCATATTCATGGTTCTGCGAATACTAAATGAAACAAGGGTGTAGTGTTACATTCTAGCTATTTTAAGGCATGAAGAATTTTTTTCACAGGAAAAAATGTTTAAATATGTCATTTTGATGATCAAAGATGAGTTTTAAGGGACTACTACTTTTAAGTCGCAATCGCATGCTGTCTGAAAGGCAGCTTTCTGTGAATACGCTTCAGGTCTGAGCCTGGCATCGCGAGCATGTATGCATGTTTCTTTGATGCTTTCTTTGTGATGCTCTGCGCATATATATTTTACTTCTGTATGGAGTGGAAGCAGTGCTCTGCACACACGTCCTGACTCCTGCTGTCACACATCGATGCAATATACGACTCCTATTATAATGCTGTCATTCTTAAAGTACTGGTACTAATAAAATTTCGTATCGTACCATTTTTAATAACAGGTTATCGCGATACCTTTCTAGTACCTGTATATCATGCAACACTAATACAAACAGTAACCATGGCATCGTTTTTACTGTATCAATTCGGGCACGAGTCCTCATTCTTGGAAGTGGATTTGCTTTCTCAGCACCGAAAACAGCGTCTTCCTGACATGTAGACAACACGAACCAAACTCTTCCAGGTCTCAGCTACAACTAGTGTTTGAGGGTCAAAGTAGAAGTTGTTCGCAGGCAGCCAATGAAGACCATAGGCTGGCATTATGCAAATTTGTTACAAACCTACATAGGCTCAAGCAGGAAGTAAGAATGGAATTACTGACGACTCGTTTCAGGCAGTTCATATTTGTCATTCACTTTAATCTTTGAATGTTTACAGACCTTTTACATTCACAAACAGCTATATTAGACACTACATAAAAAGTAATACCCAAAAAAAGCTAAATAGGGGCTCTTTAAAAGTCTCATTCATGAAACAAGCACAATGACGTCATAAATAATGTAAGTGTTCCCACAGCTCAAACAGTAAAGCATGCAACGCCAAGGTCATATGTTCAAGTTCCCAGAGAATGCACGAACTGTTCAAATATATGCAAGTAGCTTTGAATAAAAACATCTCCCAAATGCATACATTTCTACATTTACTGCTGCATTGAACTGAATGAGACAATTTACATAGCAAACAGAAATTCATTAGCTCTTATCATGAATAAGACCTATGGATCAGCGAGCACAATGAATATGATTCATCGGTCTACCACATCATATGGTTTTGTCATTTACACATCGACACCAGTGCACACGTGGACTTGGACGCTGACCATGCTGAAAAATGCATAAAATGCTACACGTATAGGAAAATCCATGGAGTACTGCATGCATTTCTCTCATCCCTTCACTGCTGGAAAAAAAGAAACGTGGTTTAGAGGTCACATGTTGTATTTTGTCTGCCTCTCTCATTACATTTTCTGCTGTGGAGAAGCCGAGACCGAAGACGCCCCCCTCCTCCTCTCTCCAGACACACATTCATCTCTCTCGTGAGCCGTCTAATCAGCTCGTGATTTTGAGACCCATCTCTGTACTTATCAACCCCTCCCCGTTTACTTGAGCAGATTAAAGCGTCCAGGATTTTAGCGAGTGGGTTAAAGCTCCCTCTCGAGCGATTAGAGCTTCCGCTGACGCGCTGCTCTCTTTCTCCTGAGTCCTGCCACGTTGTCCGTGGTTTCAAACGGCAGCACGGCATTCCCACACGCTGACACAGTGACACTGCCTTCACTTTCCCTTGATTTTCCCTCGTCTCATCCTCTGCCTACAGCTGCAGTAGCAGATAGCATTTTAGTTCACGTCCACAAACACCACTACATACACACACACACTCAATATGCAGCCTTATTCATTCAGGGGTCACTATTCTCACTAGTTCATTTAGTCTACTAACAATGTCCAACAGTGGACATATATGCATCAGAAGAAATAAAATACTGTATATATATATATATATATATTTGAGCCAAATGTCATTTCCATCACATTTCTAATTTTGTGACTTCAAACATTTTTGCAATAAAATGGCCTAAATCCTTTAGGCCCTCATACTAAGGCTAATTTGATAGCTAAGCTCTTCATTTACCTTGGTAACCAAGTACATTAACATTAAAAAAAAAAAAAAAAACATATTGTGGTTGCAGCGGAAAAACTGATTTTCATTTGTATATAAATATATACACTGTAAAAAACAAACAAACAAAAACAATAATGTACTGGCAGAAAATTACCAGGACATTACCCAGTAATTTTACAGACATTTCTGTTAATCCTAAAACACAACGCAATGAAGTTCAAAATTCAAAATACGGGTAAAAAAACCTGTAAAAGAAATAAATACGGAAAATTACGTCAAATTAATACAGTACATTGTGTGTGTAAATATAAAAGTATGGGAACCACTTGCAGAATCTGTGAAAATGTGCAAAATTTTAACAAAATAAGAGAGATCATACAAAATGCATGTTATTTTTTTATTTAGTACTGTCCTGAGTAAGATATTTTACATAAAAGATGTTTACATTTAATCCACAAGACAAAAAAAAAATAGCTGAATTTATTAAAATAACCCCATTCATAAGTTTGTGAACCATTGATTCTTAATACTGTGTGTGGTTACCTGGATGATCTACGACTGTTTGTTTGTTTTGTGATGGTTGTTCATGAGTCTCTTGTTTGTTCTGAGCAGTTAAACTGAGCTCTGTTCTTCAGAAAAATTCTCCAGCTCCTGCAGATTCTTCAGTTTTCCACCATCTTTTGCATATTTGAACCCTTTACAGCAGTGACTGAATGATTTTGAGATCCATCTTTTCACACTGAGGGCAACTGAGGGACTCAAACACAACTATTAAAAAAGGTTCAAACATTCACTGATGCTCCAGAAGGAAACACGATGCATTAAGAGTCGGGGGGTGAAAACTTTTGAACAGGATGAAGAGGTCCAAATTTTTCTTATTTCACTTGAATATCATTTTTTTTTTCATTTAGTACTGCCCTTCAGAAGCAACAGAAAATACTTGCATGTTTCCCAGAAGACAAATTAAATACAATTTACTTTGATCTTCAAATGCCAAATGTTTTCACCCCCCATCTATTAATGCATCATGTTTTCTTCTGGAGCATCAGTGAATGTTTGAACCTTTTTTAATAGTTGTGTTTGAGTCCCTCAGTTGTCCTCAGTGTGAAAAGACGGATCTCAAAATCATTCAGTCACTGCTGGAAAGGGTTCAAATATGCAAAAAATGCTGGAAAACTGAAGAATCTGCAGGACCTGGAGGATTTTTCTGAAGAACAGAGCTCAGTTTAACTGCTCAGGACAAACAAGAGACTCATGAACAACCATCACAAAACATAAAACAGTCGTAGATCATCCAGGTAACCACACACAGTATTAAGAATCAATGGTTCACATACTTATGAATGGGGTTTATTTTAATAAATTCAGCAATTTTTTTTTTGTCTTGTGGATTATATGTAAACATCTTTTATGTAAAATATCTGACTCAGGACAGTACTTAATAAAAAAATAACATGCATTTTGTATGATCTCTCTTATTTTGTTAAAATTTTGCACATTTTCACAGATTCTGCAAGTGGTTCACATACTTTTTCTTGCAACTATATATACATATACATACATACATATATATATAAAATAGTAGTAGTAAAGTAGTAAAAATATATAAAAAGCTTGAATGTTTGGGACATAAAGGGCAAAAACTGTTCAAAAACAGCAAAATAAATGAAGACATAATTTAAAAACAAATTACAAAATTGGGTGTTTTAAAGATCCATGAAAGAATGGGACAAATATGTCCTACCCAAACTTCCCGTTTCAATAGGAAATACATTCAAGTCCTTGGAAATGTGTCTGTGATGTGATCATTTAAATAAATAAATAAATAATAAATAAATAGGTAGGTAGATACATTTTTTTTTATTAATAAATTAAAAATATAAATTTTTTAAAGCAATAAAACACATTAAAACTTAATAAAATAAAAAATAAAAATAAAAGGAAATAGAATAGATCTAAATAAAAAAAAAAACTAAAAAGGCAAGGAAAAATATTCTTTGAATTTATAAAAAAAGGTAATACATTTATTTTTTTAAAAGTAATAACAAAATATTACATTAACCAAGTAAATGTAATATAATATAATATAATATAATCTTGTTTGTTAGCATATACACGGTTTTCCTGTTAGCTACAATAACCTAAGAGAACTACAGGTCCAGGTTTATTAAATTCACCTTTGCATTTAAACAGAAGCAGCCACATGGTGAAAGTGTTTTTCACTGCATTAAGAAGGAAGGAAAGAGAAGCGGAAGGTGAGAGAACAGTAATAGCATCTCGCTCTGTCTGTCACGCTGTCACTTTGTTCACAGCTAGCTAACACTTACACAGTACCTGCTAAAGACTGTTCGCTCAGTCGACACTGCCATTAATCACATCCGCTTCAGGCTATCACACACATAACTAACCCAGGGTTTACATAATATACAACTCTTATGATAACCTCGATTTCACTAGGGAAATATGAAAAAGCACCCTAAGGGGACATAGAGGACGTGTGGTTTAGGAGAAACATATAGGGCATTAAGGGCAAAGGTCAAGTGTCTGGCTCAAGGGCAAAATCTCATTCTTATGGGGTTGGGGGTTGACTATTAAACGCTCTTCAGCTTGAGCAGGATTTGGTGAAACTGACAGCCATTGCTTTCTCTGTAACATCATGACTGTGTCCCTTCGGTTCTCCTCTGTGAGCCCCGGCCAAACCTCTGAGGTTTCTATTTATACCCGTGAGTGGTGCATGTGTGACCGAAATGCCTGTCAGTGCTCTTTGATAGCTATATTTTCTCATCATTTAACTCTTTATGTACCACTGTGCTGTTTTTTATGAAACTTTTGACCTTCTGGAAGCTCAACAGAAGTTGATATAATTATTAGAAGTGTTTGCAAAGACAAGCACCACCATTACAAGTGCTCATACAAACCCTATAACTTTATAGGCAGCTGAGCAGCAGACATTTACTTGCATTTTATGGACTCACAGAGATGGATTATTTTCCTAAAAATCTTCAATTTGTGTTTATCTGAAGAAAGTCATATATATTGGGGATGGCATGAGGGTGAGTAAATGAGAAAAATTTCATTTTTGAGTTTAAATATTAAACTTTGTTGCACCAATTTTGCATTGTAGAGACGACTGCCCTGAAACAGTTTGATCCTAAAGCAACAACCAAACCAAACCAAAAAAAAAAATGTTTTAACTTTCCCTCCTCAGTTTGTGTTTATTTCATATCGTGCACAGCACGAAATATGGATGCAATTATGAAAAAAAAAAAATGAAAATATGCAAAAACCAATAGAGGCAGACTTTTATGGGATCCTAACAAGAAACAGAACAGTAAAGCTTCATCAACACAGCTCCCAGTTGCTCCATTCACTCCACTGTTTATTTCCCCAAAGGCTCCAAATCACATTACCCTACAACAATAAAGAAAGTGTAGACCATGTCTAAATATTACGCAGGGCTGATAAATCAACATGCTAAAGTGAAACTGTAATCAGATGAACTCTCTGTTGCACTACCTTTCCCTCTGTATTTGCAATTTTAGTTCATTTAATAAAAGTTAACTACTTGAGGAGGGAATTGTTTTGTTTCCAAAAGACTCTATTTAATTCACAATAAGTGCATTAACATTACAATTATGCTTAACCCAACTGCTTGTGAGGTCGTGTCAACACCTTAAAGGGATAGTTCACCCAAAAATGAAAATTTGATGTTTATCTGCTTACCCCCAGGGCATCCAAGATGTAGGTGACTTTGTTTCTTCAGTAGAACACAAACAATGATTTTTAACTCCAACCGTTGCAGTCTGTCAGTCGTATAATGCATGTCAATGGTAACAAAATCTATGAGAGTAAAAAAAAAAAAACATGCACAGACAAATTAAACCCTGTGGCTCGTGACGACACATTGATGTCCTAAGACACGAAACGATCGGTTTGTGCGAGAAACCGAACAGTATTTATATAATTTTTTACCTCTAATACACCACTATGTCCAACTGCCTTGAGTGCGCGCACGGCATCAGGTGCGTGAGGTGTACACGCTCTGGCGTAGTTTACACAAGCGCCGGAAATGATCTCTCGCGTGTATACGTCACTCATTTAATGGGTGTTGATATCCAGCCGAAGAGCAATCAACCATAATTTCAGATGAGCAGGCTCAGAAGTTGGGAATACGTGGAAAGTCACCACTCCCGAATGAGTTCGCATGAGAGAACGTAATCTTTTAGTTTTAAGTCGGTTTGAACAATCCAGATAAGCGCAAGTAAGTGCCATTTTGATTAGCCGTCGTACCTACAATGTTTGTGCACTGTGTAAACAATGAGTGACGTATACACGCGAGAGATCGCTTCCGGCGGTAGCCTAAACTACACCAGAGCGTGTACACACCTCACGCACCAGATGCCGTGCATGCGCTCAAGGCAGTTAGACATAGTGGTGTATTAGAGGTAAAAAAATTATATAAATACTGTTCGGTTTCTCGCACAAACCGATCGTTTCGTGTCTTAGGACATCAATGTGTCATCACAAGCTGCAGGGTTTAATTTGGATTTGTCTGTGCATGTTTTTTTTTTTACTCTCATTGATTTTGTTATCATTGCCATGCATTATACAACTGACAGACCGCAACGGTTGGAATTAAAAATCATCATTTGTGTTCTGCTGAAGAAACAAAGTCCCCTACATCTTGGATGCCCTGGGGGTAAGCAGATAAACATCAAATTTTCATTTTTGGGTGAACTATCCCTTTAAACTGTGGCCTTTTATCGGTTAAAGGTCATAAACCCAATTTGAAATAAAATCCAATCAACACACATGGATAGTCATTATGCCAATTTCAGTTTTTCTGATGGCTTAAAACTAAAAAATGTACACTATCGTTCAAAGGTTTGGGGTTAGATGTTTTTTTTTTTTTTTTTTTAAGAAATTAGCCTAATACTTTTATTCAGCAAGGATGCATTCAATTAATCAAGTGATGCTGTTCTTTTGAACTTTTTTATTAAAAAATGAAAAAAAAAAAAATGCTTTGGTACTTTCCACAAAAGTATTAACAGCTTTGCATCACAGGAATAAATTACATTTTAAAATATATTAAAATAGAAAACAGTTATTTTAAATTGTAATAATATTTCACAATATTACTGTTTTTACTGTGTTTTTGATCAAATAAATGCAGCCTTGATGAGCAGAAGAGTCTTCAAAAACATTAAAAAAAATCTTATCGACCAAAAATGTTTGAACGGTAGCATATAAGAAAAAACCTAAAGTAGTCAACCTCACTAATCAAGCTGGTTTTTGGATGACTAGACGACCCATAATTTCAATGTGCTTATGAAAATGATAGACTTATACTAGTCTGTACCAATAATAAATGTACGTTAGGCTGTTTTAGGCTCTTGAGGTCTTGGACATGATTCCTTTCCTAATCCTGTAATGACGAGACAAATACATTTGGATATTTTCTTATACTTATTTGAGGAATCATATCCTTATATAAAACAATACACAACTATTCACATACTGAAGTTTAATACTTATGGGTTTGTTCAATTCTCTAACCCTAAATACTAATTACTGTGATGCATAAATGTGTGGGTTTGAAGGTCATCTGTCATTTAGTGCTACAAAGTGTGCAAACATACAATTTTCACAATTCATAATATTGGAAATGAAGACACACATCCAGAATGGAAACAGCCACCTCAGAGTAATCTAATCTCTCCACCAGATGGCTTTTATATGAGCATGTGGGCGTTTATAAACGTCTTAAAGGGTACGTCTGCTGAATTGAAGGCATAGTTCTGCTGCCATTGTTCCAGAGGCTGAGGTCAGCAAAGCATTTATGAAGGCCAAGATTTAAGATTTCACATTGCTATCTGATCAAATTTCTTTCTATCAATGATTCTGCCAAAACAAATCATAATTTTCTGGAGAACCTTGAAAAACAATATAAAGAGAATAGTTCTGCAAGAAGACTTTCATTGTGTAGGTTGCAATTATTAAAGTGGACTTATTATGCCACTTTTCACGTAATATAAGTCTTGTAATATATGTCACGTAATATATTTCATGTAATATAAGTCTCTCGTGTCCCCAGGATGTGTCTGTGAAGTTTCAGCTCAAAATGCCCCACAGATCATTTATTATAGCTTGTCAAATTTGCCCTTATTTGGGTGTGAGCAAAAACACACCGTTTTTGTGTGTGTCCCTTTAAATGCAAATGAGCTGCTGCTCCCGGCTCCCTTTCCAGAAGAGGGCGAAGTTTTAACAGCTCATGCTTTGGTTGCTCAACAACAACAAAGCTGGAGAATCTCACGCAGCCAAAATGAGGATTGTCAGTAACGGTGTTCAGCCTTACATTGTTCAAACCGGAGTTGACACTGATGGAGAGACTCAGGAAGAAGTTACAACTTTTAGAATGAATCTGGACGTTTCTGAATGGTTAATGGATAAATTTATGTAGTTGATTCAACTCATCGACTAGCATGTACCGTCATGTTAATCTTTTGTGCAAATTAGGGCTGTACAATTTATCGCACGATACAAAAAATAACATTGAACTTAAACGCGATTGTCGCTTAAACGCGATTCTTAGTGCGACTATGAAATCGCAAAGGCTGTGATTATTTTTTTATGCGCAGTTTGTCAATGAAGTATGGCTCCAAATGCTAATCCATCTGAAAGCACTGCGAGTTTGAGTCACTTATAATGTACATTTGAAAAAGCAACACGCATCAAACATCTTTCCAGACATGACAAGCATTTATTAACATCTTGTCCAACAAAAGACAACATTTCATAACATGTTTTGACTCCAAACTCACTTAATAACGACAGTTGAGCATGTGAGATGATGTAGCTTCTTACACAGAATAAGGCAGTCATGTGTTTATTAGTCATGTTTAATCAATCAAAGCGTTTCAATCTTCTGTTATTCAGCTACAGCGATATGACGCATGTTATCTTCTTCTGCAGCAGGGCATATTTGGAGTTTCTGCGCAAGAGCGCCCTCTGGCTTTCAGATGGAGCAGCATTTACTACTGATCACAGAGCTGTACATCTCTGACAAGCTGCGCATAAAATAAATCGCAGCCTTTGCCAAATCGCGTGCGATTTAATTGCGATAAATTGTGCAGCCCTAGTGCAAATCCAGCGTTGAATTGACCCTCGTTTGTGAAGCAGTCCAGCGTAAAATGACAGCATGGTAACAACACTCTACTACAACAACTCTTCCTCTTCTCTAAAGCAGCACAACATGGCCTCACCCCCTTTGTTGCGTGTTCTCGGGGGCAGGGTTTATGTAAATTTTAGGGTTTGTGATGTCACTAATACAGGAAGAAGCTCGTTGTAGGCCATTGGTTGTAGTTCTTAAAGTGATTTCTGTAAAAGAAAATATCTCCCTTTGCATTGAACTTTGAGCGTTGTAACTTTGCAGATGTTGTTTATGCTCTAACAGCAACATTACATACTAACTAAAGTTAAAAAAAGTGAAATCATAATCAAGGATGTCTTTAATATGACACAAATTCGGCACACAGAATTTGTTACTCAGCAAAGATGATGATGATACTGTGACTAGAGCACAACAGTAATCTTCCATTATTTCAATGACCTTAAGGGGAAGTTTTTCCCCCATTAATTTTCTCCATTGGAATTATAAATAAATAAAGAGCTTTAAACCATGAAACAAACCAACCAGCTCTGAAATGAATCACAAAATTACAAACTTTTATTTGAGGCAAACATAAATAATTAAACAAATAAATAAAAATAAATCTTGATTTATACTCATTGCTTAGTATAAAAACAATATATTTTTTAATTTATTGCATTTAGCTATGTACAAACATATAAGTAGTTTGGGAGTTTAGGAAGATTGACTGGGTTATGTCATAAGCAGTGCTTCATGGGAGTGGGTGGTTGTTTTTGCCATAATTTATCACACTTACTTGTGACTTTCACAGAAACATCTATCATCATTTAACAACCTTGGATTTTATGGTAGGTCTATCTCCAAAGGTTTATACGTTACTGTTAAAAATCATTTTCATTTTACGATTTTTACTTCTGGAACCCTGGCTGCTGTGCTGTATTGCACAGCAATCAAACTAGGGCGAGGTAAAGTAAACGCACTGTATTATCCCTCCCTACTCTGTGTTTATAAAACAGGCCAAGAGGGTCATGAGCGTGGGTCTGTTTTGCATATGGGGCTTCTTAAAGCACAATCTGGATTAGAGAGCCTGTTAAGCGTCGGTCTCCTTCTTTCCCAACCTATATATGGATACATCTCGAGAACTGTTTCTTTAACGGCGCTCTGGAGAGGGAGTTTGGCTCATTCACACAAGTGTAATTCTCCACAGAGCGCCAGGCCGAGCAGCCAGACAGACTTCCTACTCATCTACCGATTTGGCTGTTGACCAATGAGAACTGTTGCACTTTCACACTGTCATAATAACAGCACTGCAGCCGCTCAGACTGATCAGAACTGAAGGAGCTGGAGTTCTCGCTCACAGCTACTCGTGCTATCGGTCTGGGAGGAGATAAGATTGTCTTCCAAAACTATGTGACAATGATCATGGGAGTTGTGGGGCTGATCGTACTTGTGCATTGCTCAGATACACACCCTTTTAAGAATAGACGGATCCAAGTTTTTGCAACACGTTCTTCCCTCACATTCCAACATTTTTCAGCAAAACTCCTTTGTCCAAGGCAAACAGATTCAGAGACATAGAAAACATGATGTGAAATATGGTTTCTGCTATAATTTCTACAACAGAATAATTTATTTTTAAAATGAAGACTTCACACTGAGACCTTCCTGTGGTAATATCATGGTACATTAATGGAATCAAACGATAATACCACCAGGGTACTGAATGATTCATGATCATATTCATGGTATTTACATGGTACTCCAATGTACTTCAGAAAACATGTCAGAAAAAAATACCAATACCCCATGTTCAAAACAAAACACGGTGATATCAGTTGGTACTAATATATAAGTATAATGTTTTTTTTTAAGAAATTAATATTTTTATGCAGCAAGGATGTATTAAATTGATCAAAAGTGACAGTAAAGACAATGTTACAAAAGATTTCTATTTCAAATAAATGTGAACTTTCTTCAAAGAATCATGAAAGCACAACTGTTTTCAACATGGATTATTATAAGAAACATTTCTTGAGCAGTAAATCAGGATGATTTCTAAAGGATCATGTGACACTAAAGACTGGAGTAATGATGCTGAAAATTCAGCTTTGATCACAGGAATAAATTACACTTTAAAATATATTCACATAGAAAACAGTTGTTTTAAATTGTAATAATATTTCATAATATTACTGTTTTTACTGTATTTGTGATTAAATAAATGCAGTCTTGGTGAGCAGAAGAGACTCTTTCAAAAACATCTTACCACAAACTTTTGATAAATAAAATAAATCCTAAGAATGCATATGAAATTAAACTCAATCTGTGATGTCTCCAGCTAGGCCTCTTAACTTCAAATCTATTGGTTTAAGAGGGATCAAACATATTTAATGCAGTTATATTGATTACAGATCCAAACGTGTTTTAGGGTAATAACTTTCAATGGATTGAGAAAAGCCCCACGACCCCATCTGTTACTGTCATACGCAATGAGGATAAAAATGCTTCAAAATAACAGCCTGCATGCTATTTTTATGAGTGATAATGGAAACTGATCTCGTTCTCGAGCTCCATATTCCAGGTTTGTTTGATCCTCTTGTGTTAAATCAGCCGCAGACAGTGATATTTCTACTCCACATTTATTCTTCCTTCTTTAAGGTCAACATCAGATTATTCATGATGTGCTGGGATACATTAATTTTACTGACATATGAGAGCTCTTCAAACACAGACTGACTGCACCAGATATCATCATGCATTGCAGAACAATAGCTATGTAAGCCACACTATTTAAAGCATTGCGTTCATGTGCAAACAGTGCAGGACAATCACCAATGTTTAATACTTAAAGCGTTAGTTAACCCATAAATTTAAATTCTGTCATTTATACTCACTCTCATGTCACTCCAAACCCATAAGACCTTTGTTCATCTTCAGAACACAAATGAAGATATTTTTAATAAAATTTGAATGAGCTGCACGATTCTGGATAAAACGTGATCCTGGACCACAAAACCAGTCATAAGCTGCACGGATATATTTGTAGCAACAGCCAACACCACATTGTGGCTTATCGATTTTTCTTTTATGCCAAAAATCATTAGGATATTAAGTAAAGATCATGTTCCATGAAGATATTTTGTAAATTTCCTACCGTAAATATATCAAAAATTTGGATAGTGGATATGCATTGTTAAGGACTTCATTTGGACAACTTTAAAAGGTGATTTTCTCGATATTTAGATTTTTTGCACCCTCAGATTCCAGATTTTCAAATAGTTGTATCTTAAACCATACATCAATAGAAAGCTTATTTATTCAGAATTTCAAATAAAATGGACCCTTATGACTGGTTTTATGGTCCAGGGTCACAACTGAGAATCACGATTTTTTGGTTTCAAGAGATTACGATTCTCCATCATTCTGAATATAAAACTAAACAAAATAACATGTAATTTACTAGAGGTTTTGACAAAATATTAATTGCTGGACTCTAATTGCTGGAAAAAATGTTTAATTTAATTTTAAAAAATGGTTTTGAATGAATTCAATGACTCATTAATAAATACCCGTTTCATTACAGGATGAATCAGTGTTTTTGAACGAATCTTCTGAATGAATGATTCAATGACAATACATTTTTAACAGTCACTTGTCGCCAACTAGTGGCGTAAGATGTAATTGATACAACCGTTATTTGAAACGCCGGATTTGTTTCAAAAGTTGGTTTGCTCTGTTTTGATCGCTATCGTAGACATCAGTGTTTATATCCTAAAATTTAACTTTTATTTCAGCACTTTTGTGATAATTTGAATATTTATAACTACTGTGTGGTTCAAAACTGCTCTCTCTGGCTCAAACACAGATTTGAATGTTCCGGTATGATTGTCAAAGGCTTAAAAGACGTGGGCGAATCGTTGTTATTAAAAAAATAAGATGTCATGGGTGTTTGAATCAAGATCGCAATCTTTTTTCAATTAACCGTGCAGCTCTAATTGACAGTCCACACAACTACCACTTTGATGCTTCAAAAAGTTCATCAAGAAATCGTAAAACTAATCCATATGAATTGAGCGGTTTAGTCCAAATTTTCTGAAGAGACTTGATCGCTTTATATGATGAACAGATTTAATTTAGGCTTTTATTCACATATAAACCTTCATTAACGCACACATAAGTTATGGTAAATAAGCATGCTTACTAGATGTGCAAGAAACAATGAGATTCATTCTTGTGTTACACATCACGCTTGAAGCGTCAAAGTGGTAGCTGCCTAGCTGTCAATGGATGGACAGAAATCGCTCAAATTGTATTAAAAATATCTTCATTTGTGTTCCAAAGATAACAAAGGTCTTATGGTTTGGAACGACATGAGGGTGAGTAATAAAATGACAGAATTTTCCTTTTTAGGTGAACTAACCCTTTAAGGGTTTGTCCAAATCCCTAATCCAAACTATAAGCAACAGCAATGGATTGAGCAAACACCACTAGTTATAAAAAGAAGACCTTCACCAGGGACGGCTCTTCATGTGTTTGGCCTTCCAGTCCATCAAAGCCACTAGCGAGTATGGTGGTCAGCACACATGCAACCCACTGAACTGAACTGAACTCCAGACACATTTAATTGGATTTCACAGTGCAGTGCTTGAGTAAATATCCCAAACAGACAGACCCTCAAGTAACTACACAGTCAAGTATAAACATGGCAGCAAAAAGAGACCCCGGTCAGGACAACGAGGCTTCGCTTCAAGGTCTCTGCTGTTGCCTTATCAGCAAGTGAGCAGCGGAGCATGTGAATATCATTACATGCACAACAAACATCTGACAAACTGCATCACAAACACCCTTTTCTCTACATAGACTACTGTGGCTCCAGCAAACTATATGATCAAGATACTCATTGCATGCTCTATATACAGTTATATTATCTCCTTTCTAAGCAGAATGAATGGGAATCACGTGAAAATGTCAGCCTGATCGTAGGGCATTGATTTAGTGACATGCTGTCCTCTGAGACAAACGTGCGGTGGCAGGATAATACATTATGCCACTTTGACTGATGACCTTGTCTTCAAGCACATCCATTCAGAGCACAATTGCTTCAGTATTGTGCAGGATAAATAAGACAAATGCTGATTTCTTTCTGGTAATCATTAAAACAAGCTTAATATAGTGTAAAGGTGATTTTTCAGGGACACAACCGTACAAGCGCCTATAATATGCTAAACACAAGGACTGGAGTGGTGGCATTTTTCTAGTCTTAAAGACATCCGGAGTCAAGAGCATTTCAACATCAGGCATTCCAAGTATTCAGCATCTAAGTTTCTGTTTACATCAACCCAAATGTGTTATTATTTTACCCTTTAGATGAAGCTTTTATCCAAAGCAATTTACAGTTGGGTGAATTAGGGTAATGTCACAATGTGGGGCATATTTTCCCTATATTATAATTACTTATGTCTATTGCGAATGTGACTAAAGTGTCATTTATTGTTCCGAAGTGTTGGGGTAACAATTGTACTGTAACAAAACATTTTCATACTACACTAATTTGCCATATATTTACTACAGGTTCTGTCCTTCTGGAGTCACTGGAGGTTAAGTATCTTACTCAAGGACACAACGGTCATAGTTTGTGTATCTACCCTTGTGGGATTTCAACCTGCAAGCTTTGGTTTACCAGATTTTATCTACGTATGGATCAATAATGCTCATTTTTATTGTTCAAATCATTCAAAAATACACTAAAAAAAAGCATTTCAAAAATCTATTTTTTAATACAAATCATTCTGATATTTTCTCTGCAGCTTACAGTAAAAAATGTCAAGGTGATGTAACCATCCAGAGAATGATATTAAAGGGGATCTATTATGCCCCTTTTACAAGATGTTTTTGCTCACACCCTATTTGGGTGTGAGCAAAAACACTCCATTTTTGTGTGTGTCCCTTTAAATGCAAATGAGCTGCTGCTCTCGGCCCCCTTTCCAGAAGAAGGTGGAGCTTTAACAGCTCACGGTTCTGTTTCTCAACAACAACAAAGCTGGAGAATCTCACGCAGCCAAAATGAGGATTGACAAGAAGTTACAAGTTTTAGAATGAAGCTGAACGTTTCTGAATGGTTAGTGGATAAATTTATGTAGTTGCTGTGGAGTTGATTCAACTCATCGACTACCATGTGTCGTCATGTTAATCTTTTGTGCAAATCCAGCGTTGAATTGACCCTCGTTTGTGAAACAGTCCGGAATGATGTCACTAGCCCGGGAAGAAGCTCGTTGTAGTCCCTACAAGCTGTTTGTTTTTAGTCCTTTAAAAAGCGATTTCTGTAAAAGAAAATATCTCCCTTTGCATTGAACTTTGAGCGTCGTAACTTTGCAGATGTTGTTTATGTTCTAACGGTAACATTACACACTAACTAAAGTTAAAAAAAAGTGAAATCATAAATCAACTACCCCTTTAAAAGGCTGATATTTAAAAAAAAAAAAAAAAAAAAAAAAAAAACTCAAAAGTATGGCATATTTCACTATTTCTTAAAAAAAAAAAAGAAGTAATTTTGCATAATCTTATAATTAAAATAATAATAATAATTTTAAAAAAAGGTTAAGTAATTTTGTTTTAAAATATTAATATTTGAATTTTTTTGTCAGCCAAATTAAAGTCAGTATGGCATAACAAACACAAAGGAAGCCATTTTGTTGACATGTGACAAGAAAACCATCAAAACAGAGAGGACCTCATGACTGTTTGTCTTTAAAATATCATACTTTTTTATGAAATATCAAATACAGCAATCTTGAAGAAAA